>NW_017306490.1:1294093-1298489 GCF_000935625.1 Nanorana parkeri
GCTGCACATCAGAGGCCCCCTCTTTACATTAGGAGGATTTCGAGGCATCCCCTGAAGAACCCCGAAGGCACCCTGGTTGAGAAAAGCTGACATAAATAAAAGCTGATCATTGTAAGCACTCCTGGCAGTGTTATATCGTTTTTTTCCCAACCCCTGCAACTGTTACTTTGCTGGACAGCTTGTTTTTTTTTTAATGTACACTGAAATAAATGTAAACGACTTAGAGCTGCAGCTAACGATTATTTTCAAATCGATTAGTTAGTCGATTATTAGGTTCGATTAATCGGTTAATCGGATAAACCATAAAATAGAGTTCAAAAAAAGGCTCCAGTGATGGGACTACTAGTTTGTATTGAGGTTGTAGTCCATCACAGGAGCAAGCTTGGAGCGGTGGAAGTAAAAAAGAAAAAAGAAAGATAGTGTGGTGTGCAATATAGTGAAATGGAAAGTGTAAAATTATACAGCATTGAATGCAGAATACCACCAGCTATAGAGGAATACAACAAATCCCAGCAATAGTACATAATAGCTGGTGGCATTCTGCATTGCGCTGTATACTGTACTATTGCTGGGTTTTGTAGTCCTCTATAGCTGGTGGTATTCAGCATTGCACCACTGTATAATGTATTATTGCTGGGATTTGTTGTACTCTTCTATAGCTGGTGGTATTCCGCATTGCGCTGTATAATGTATTATTGCTGGGATTTGTATTCCCCTATACAACGCAATGCAAAATACCACCAGCTATATAGGAGTACAACAAATCCCAGCAATACATTATACATACAGTGTATAATGTATTGCTGGGATTTGTATTCATATGTATAATATACAGCACAATGTACCATCAGCTATAGAGGAATACAAATCCCAGCAATACATTATAGAGCACCATGTGTGGGAAAGTGCAGGCTTACCTGAGCAGTCTTCCAGCAACTTGCTTCTGAGATCGGACCTGTCTATCGGCGGCTGTCATCACCCCACACCTGCTCCTCCTTACTACATCTCCCTGTGCGTCCCTGTGCCGATCGTGGATGTGGGTGGGCGGTGAGTGTGAGGCGGGGAGGAGGTGCGGCGTGTGGATGCGGGCAGGCGAGTCTGGCAGCGGCGAGCGTGAGGTGGGGAGGAGGTGCGGCGCACAGCGTGTGGAGCTGTGAACAGGGCCAACTGATCGGAAGCCGATTAATCGATTATTGAAAAAGTTGACAACTTTTTCAATAATCGATTATAATCGATTATGTCGATTAGTTGTTGCAGCCCTAAAACGACTGTAAAAAAATAAATCATGTAATGTACATTATATGAAAGGTATTGACCACATACGTTTATCAGAATACAATATTGTTTGCTACAGTGGGCCTTTCATATTTCTTAGTATTGAATCTTCAACTTGCAGTATTCTACAGTATACATAAACACTGCTAAATCCTAATCAAGGAACAATTACATTTGCAATATGAAAACTTGATGGAGAATAGTAACATCTTGGGTTTGTCCTACCCTTTCTCATGCTGACACTTCAACAAAAGATAAAATGAAAGGGTATCTAAACCCCCAAAAAACAAACATTTAATACATTGCAACTTGCCAGCGTTTCAAGGTTAAGACTGTATTACTTTTTCCATTTATTTCTTTGTTTTTATCTTGTATCTGCGACTAACACACTTCCTGTCCTAGGATGACAACACTCATTTACTCCACTTTATCTATGGAGGGTGCTATGATTTTCACCCACCCTGGACTTTAAACATCTTCCTCTCCATTCCCATTGCACGGGGAGTGATGGCTTTAGTAGTATACAGAGGCAAGGTAGCATTGTTTGTTCAGCTCACAGGAAGTGACAAGGACACCACATTTCTTGCATGATGAACCACCATTTTCTGTGCTTGCTGAAAATGTTTGTTTTTTTCTGTTATATTTTAGTTTTTGAGTTTAGATGTCCTTTAATTTACTATCTGTGCTATCCTATTTTAATGCAACTGTATGTTGCTATCGATGTATCTAGGGGCGTAGGTTATTACATAAGGCTGGACACAAGGAGTGGGGTGTGCAATCTATTCTCTTCGACCTATTTTTAGTATTAATACATTCCTGAATCTTTACATATTTCTTTGTAAATGTTATAACAATGGCCATTTATCATCTGTTTACCCTTTTCCTTTTAGTGTGAGGTTTTGTCTGTAGAAAAATTTACAGTTGTGGGGTGTGTGTGTGTATAGATGTGTTTTGTGTGTGTGTGTGTGTGTGTGTGTGTGTGTGTGTGTGTGTGTGTATATAGGTGATAACCACTCTGTTTTACCACAGGTGTCACAATAGGGAGCTCTTTGGTCCCTGGCTCCTCCGAAACATTACCAGCAGCCAGTATGAAGGGGTTTACTGGTTGGACGAAGGCCACACACTTTTTCGCTTGCCCTGGAAACACCTAAACATGAGGAATGTTGATGAAAATGATTATGCAATATTTAAGGCAGGTATCAATTTAAGACCCCCTCCCCCCTTCTTCCAAGATCTATGTGAATGTGTAACTTGCATATAGTTCTTTGTCCTGTTAGGAAAACAAAATTATGATTACTATACAAAGCCATAATTTTCCCTTATTCACATAAAAAAAAAAAAAAAGGAGTTTTACAAAGTGCAGCATGCTGGTGTAATTATTATACAGGGTTTATATAGCGCCAACAGTTTGCGCAGCTCATAATTGTCTTGCTCCTGTGTTAACATCAGCTAGGACAATGTCTTGGAGCCCTTTCATACGTATTGCTTTGCATTAGGACTCATTTATTTAGGACCTGTCCAAATTGTTCCACTGCATTAGCACATGCGCATTAACATGCCTTGCGATAAGACAACCTATTCAATTGAATAGGCTGCCTAATGCACCAAAAAAAATCAGCATTTCAGCAGTGCACAGCAACACTTGTTTGTGCCCTGCAATGCGAAGGTGCATTGGGGTGGAATTAGTACATTGTTGTAGGAATGCACGTTTTCCTACACATTACTGCAACATAGAGTGTGCAATGTGTGTTGTGGTCCCATTCAATTCGAAAAACACTGCTGTGTTTTCATGTGTTGCCATCATGCACAGGAAAAATGCATATTAACCACTGTAAGCAATGAAATAGTGTGGAGCCAGCCTTGAAGTGACCCCATCAACAAAATTAGAGGTCTTTAGGGGAAGCTGTAAGCGAGGTGCTGGATATGGCATTTATTAAGTAATGAAGTCCTCAATTAAGCCACATGGCTTGTGTTTTGCAGCTCTCCACCAGAGTCACCCAACTTGAGAAGTCTATGTGTAAAAAAACAAAATGAGCGCCTAACAGACCAAATAATGTTTATGTAGTCCCTCTAACAACAACAGGACAATAGTGGCAGCCAATGCGTTTCAGGGGTCAAACAATCCCACTTGATTAGAACTCAAGCACTTATCAAAATATTGAATAGGACTCTGAATCTAACTCCTGGGTAAACCTATCTACACCTGAAGGTTTGGTCAAGGTATGAGTGCCTGTGTCTGCAGCAGAGCAGCTTGTTTAGAGAAGAGCATGAGCCCTGATGAAGGGAGACTCTTAAGAACATCAACTTAGTACTCCTTTTGTTTTTTAAAAACAAAATAATACAGACACTACCCTGAGAAGAAAGCAAAGTTATACATACCTGTCCTTCGGCTAAAACTTCACTCTGTAGCAAAGCTCTGTGCACCAATCCACTTCCACACTTCTGGGTGTATAGAATATATTGTCTTCCGCTGGCCACTGTGGTCCCCCGACCCCTAAGTCACTGTTGTGTCTTCAGTGACTAGGGGTTAGTGGGAGGTACGAAAGCAGCCAGCAGAGGGAACCACTCTTTGCCAGCCCGAGGGGTTGAATCAGATCAGCGCCATGATTTCTACTACAGTTTTAGCAAATGGGTCGATAGACAGGTGTGTATCAACCTACTCTCTTCTCAGGGTAGTACCTTCTAGGGTTGTTGACTCTCTGACGCAGACACTTTAAGCTGGACAGGTTCATTCCTGATGGCACTCTTTCCAATATCATCAATCCTAATATTTTTTTCTATTTTGCAGGCATGGGCCATTCAGAGTAGAAAATATAATCCACTGTGTGAGGACCCACCTACTTATAAAACCAACTTTCGCTGTGCATTAAAGGCAGTGTACAACAATAACGGGAAGATGTTCTCTGAAGTTAGAGATAATTCAAGTGATACACGTGATCCCCATAAGATATTCAGATTCCATGGTGTTCATGAGGAGTCTTCCCCAGCTGTAGATACTCCTGCTGTATCCCATCATTCGACCATTGAAGGTATGCTTGCTTTACAAGGGAAACCATGTTATACATGATATACATATGTTTTTAGTGTGCACTGTGTGTAAGTGAATATATATATATATATA
>NW_017306490.1:1298707-1346785 GCF_000935625.1 Nanorana parkeri
TGAAAGCCTCATGTGGCCATAGAGATCTACATTCATGGAGGCGCCCGTTTCCCAGCAGACTTCAGGTAGACCAGTTCTAGTGATCAGAGTGGCATTAAGAGGCACGGGCAGCAGGAGAGGTAAATATTCAATTCAATTATTCAGATAAATTATTTCACTATTAAATAATATAAATATTAAATATTCAATCCCTTCTTTACAGGTATGGACTTAGTTGAATTTATTTCAGAATGTGAAAAACTGTCAAGTTCATGTACACTCCCGTCCAGCTCTTTAGACATTCTTTATAGTTTTCACTTTACTAAACAGATATTTCATATAAGACTGTGTCATTTACTACTTCTGATGAGCCTATAAACTTATGCATTATTCATCTAAATGTTTTGTTTTTTTCAACAGAGAACAATTTTCACAATGAGATAGAGCATGATGAAGACTATAGACTGCGTATAAGCCCAGTGGTTGAACATACCACCCCATTTATCAACAGGCAAGACCCGGTGAGTTCTGGCCAATACGCACATTAACCGCTTGAAGACCAGGTGTTTAGACCCCCTTCCTAGCCAGGCCATTTTTCAGTATTCAGCGCTGCGGTACTTTGACTGACATTTATTCCGTCATGCAACGCTGTACTGAAATTAATTTTATACCATTTTTTTGGGGACAGATAGAGCTTTCTTTTGGTGGTATTTAATCACCACTGGGGTTTTTATTTTTTACTATATTCAGGAGAAATTTTTTTTTTACATTATGTTATAAAACAACTAATATTACACACTTTTTTGGTAAAATATAAAATATGGGGTCACGTCGGGTAAATAGACACCAAACATGTCAAGCTTAAAAATTGCCCGCACTCACGAAATCGCAGAAAACTAGCATACCCAAAATTGGCCATAGGCGACGCTTTAAAGCGGGCCGGGAGGTAGTTAAAGTGGATGCAATTAAATGCTTACCTTGGCTCCAGAAACACTTCAGCCACATTCCACAGGTTATGCGGTCACATTCCTAGGCATTTACCTGCCAGCGGATTTGTAATCCTGTCCACACAGTTTTTTGTGATCCTACGGTGCCCCTATCTAATATCAAGAACACAACCTAAAGCTACTA
The DNA here is from genome assembly GCF_000935625.1 of Nanorana parkeri. Lineage (NCBI taxonomy): Eukaryota > Metazoa > Chordata > Amphibia > Anura > Dicroglossidae > Nanorana > Nanorana parkeri. The sequence goes on from NW_017306490.1 coordinate 1,299,818, forward strand.
ATTGGACAATGAAGGAGCAGCAGCATTCATATTGGTTCTTCTGCTGCTCAGTCTGCTCTTTCTTCTTGTCAGCATGTTCTGTGTCATTCATGTGCACTACAGCAGAGCCTGAGCAACTGTGAGTTGCGACCTTGCTGTACAAGAGATTGCAAAGGGTTGCTACCAAGACACATGTCAGTATTTAAAGCCCATTTCCACCTTTGCAGAAGTAATGTTTCAAAAAACATATGCCAGCAATGTACACCAAGTCAACATGAAGCAGACATGTGCAGTTGCTGTATATGAACACATAATCGTGCGTTTCTGTTACCTTTCCTCTTCTTATCCTCATGGAAATGGCTGCCTCTTTGCTCTGTGTAAATTACAATTGAGTTCTCTGTGAGCTTCCCACCCCCCATTCATTAGTATTCATTAGGGATGCACCGATACTAGTATCGGTGCCGATACCGAGTATTTGGGCGAGTACCCATACTCGCCCAAATGCTCTGATGCCTAGCCCGATACTTTCTGTATCAGGAAGCCGGGCAGGGCATCATTTCACGATGCCCGGATTCCTGATCGGCTGGGAAGCGGCTCCATGCTCTTTCGTCACTTGTGATGAGAGTGCATGGAGCCGACTTCCTGGCCAATCAGGAAGCCGGGTAGCGTGTAATGACGCAACGACCGGGATTCTGATCGGCCGGGAAGCCGGCTTCGGCTGGGTACCAGAGGAAGGCAGCTCCTGGCTGGAGAGGCCCCGGGGGTGACAGGCTGGACATGTCGAGGTGAGAGAGGACAGAGATCCGCACTGAGGGATTCATATGGGACGGCTTTCTTGTTAATCGGGAAGCCGGGTGGTGAGTCTTTACATGCTGCCCTGCTTCCCAGCAAATCAGGAAGCCAGGTGGCGAGTCATTACACACCTCCTGGCTTCATGAATGGGACTTCCATTACTCCGTAATTGGTATTGGCGAGTACCGAAAAAAATTATCGGTACTCGTACTCTGTACCAAAATACCGGTATCGGTGCATCCCTAGTATTCATAGTGACTAACCCCCCTCCCTTTCACAGTGTAAAGGCAGAACTCATGTTTATTGATCGTGTTACACAGAATCACAGGGAGGGAGGCAGCTGCTTAGTTTACAGCCTGCTTTACAATCCAACCCCAGTGTTAGACCTGTGGAGAAAAGTTTGCATTTCTAGGATTCAGGCCTAACAAAACATTCATTAAAAAAATGAAGAAAACCTGCAATGTGAGTCATGAAAATGTGCACACACATACATCGTCACTGCACCTCTACATTACCACAATAAAGGCTAATCGCTTACAAAGGTGGAAATGGACTTCAATCACTGTATGTTTTAAATTAATACATAGACAGGTAAAAACAATATACAGTATGTGAAGTTTAGTTTTAATAACATATATCTATTTTTTTTTTTAGACGGATATTGAACAGCTGCTTCGGGATGTTTTATTGGACTCGGATGAGCATGGTAAGGAATAAGTCCATTGATCGTTTGTAGTTCAGAAATGCATTTTCATGCTATAGATTAATTATTGAGACAAAAAAAGGGGGAGAAACAGGAAGAGATGTGGGGGGTCTGGGGTAATTACAGGGGTCCTCTTACTGTATCCACTAGATAATAGGTGTTTTACTTTGTCTTTAATTATGAAATATAATTGGAGCACTGGAAAAGCTGCTCTCTCCCCACTGTTATGTAACACAAAGGGCTGTTCATGGATACAGCGGTGACTGGCATTTTTCAGCACCGGACGAATGGCAGCCACCACTAGGGCACATAAAAAACAATGGGGGGTATTTATCAAAACTGGAGCAGACAGAATCTAGAGCAGCTGCCCGTGGCAACCAATCAGCTTCTCTCTTCAGTTTGTTCAGTTAAGATTTGAAAATGAAAGATAGAAGCTGATTGGTTGCGGTGCACAACTTCTCCAGATTTTGTCTGCACCAGTTTTGATAAATTCCCCCCAATGTTTTTTTTTTATGTGCCCCATTCACACCATAATGGAAGTGTGATGTGCGGTGCGGACATACTGCATTTTTCCGCAGTGCACTGCATACCAATTGGGGTCATGGCAGCAAAATGTAAAGTGCTGCCCCTCAAAGACATGAATGGATTGTACACTTTGTACACTCCAAAGAAAGTTAAGGAGAAAAAAAAAAGTAAGTTGCAACAACACATTACATTGTAACACAAGGCACCATGGTTCACCGCTGCCACCCAGCGGACAGTCGTTGCACCGTAAAACGCCATGCGGCTAGTGTGAACAAACCCTAAGTAGTACATTCCTGATTGATGTAGCTGTAAAATAACTGCTTTAATGTGCTGGATACTGAAACCAACATAGACGACATAATGATTGCACTCTAATTATGCTGCAATAGCTTCCTTTCTTATGAAACTGCTTAAAGGAGAACTATGAGGTGAGTGCTTTTCACTCACCTCATAGTTCTAGCCGACCTGTGACAATGAGACTGTCACAGGTCGGCTCAGTAGATCGGGAGGTGAGCGAACACATACCGGCGTTCGCTCACCTCTCGATCCTGTCACGGCTCTCTGCCGTGACAGGGGAGGGGCTTGTTTCCCCCCCTCCCCGCTCCGATCCGCCAGCGCTGACTGGCGGAACGGACGGGGAAGGGGGCGGGTACAGCTGGCTCTGCCTCTAGATAGGCAGAGCCAGCTGTCAGCCACGCAGCTGGGTGGATCCCGGCACAATTGTCGGGATCCGCTTCACCTGCGCGTCTCAGTATACCGCGAGCTACATACTGAGCCTAGGGTGATGGGAGGATGCTAGTTTGTGTCCTCCCGTTACCCTAAGGAGAACTATGGGAAAAAGCCTTAACCCCATAGTTCTCCTTTAATTCACTTGTTCTCAGAGCCTGGCGCTAGTAGTTTTTGGCAGAGTTGAAGGATATCTACAGTATGCATAGTGTGGTTGACCAGCTTTTTTTATATGCATCCCCTTCATTAAAACTCATCTGGAATTTCTATTTAAATACACTAAATGCATTCCGGAAGCATTCAAACAAAAGGATTTCAAAGTCTTACAGTTCCCTTGCTTTAGAAACAAGCCACAGTAGAGAAGGAGATAAACCTGTGCCCAGCAAGCGTGCTGCAGAAAAGGACCCTTGCTCTCTGTGTGGAAGCAGTGATCTTTCTGCAGAGGTCCAGCACACCCCCAGTAAGTCAGAGCTATAGCTCTCCAATCAGCAGAAAGCCAGGGTCCTTCTCTGCAGCATGCTGGCAGGACATAGGCTTTAGACATGTGTGATTCGTTCAGTTCTGAATTCAGATAAATTCGGACATTTGGATGCATCCAAATCTCTAAATGAAAGAAATAATGAATCTGAACTTACCCAAATTTTTGGATAATGAAATTCGGATGCATTCGAAATTTCTCCCAAATGTGATTCGTAATAAACTTGGGTTGTGAAACGTAAAAAAAAGAAAACCAAACAGTGTGGAGTTCCCAATTCATACCAGAACTTTTAGCTCTTGCAGAAATTTTGAACTAAAGGGGGGGACGAGCGAGCGGCCCCTCCCCCCCTACCATTCCAGGCCACATGCCCTCAACATGGGGTGCTTGTCCCCATGTTCATGAGGACCAGGGCCTCTTCCCCACAACCCTGGCACGGTGGTTGTGGGGGTCTGCGAGCAGGAGGGCTTATCTGAATCTGGGTTCCCCTTTCATAAAGAGGGCATCCAGATGCCACCCCCCTCCCCTCATAAATAAGTAAGGGGAAGAAGTTACCCCCCTGCTGGTCGTTTCAAGGGTCTGGTAAGGGATTTTAGGGGGGATCCCATGCTATGTGTGGTTTTTTTGGTGTTGGGGTCCCCCTAAAATTCTTACCCGACCTAAAGGGTCTGGTGTGAATTAGGGGGGGAAAAAACACACTTTTTAAAGTTGTATTTTTTTTTTATTGTTTCTGTGGACTGTCAAAAGTAAAGACAAAGAAACATTTAATGTCACTATGCTGCAACAAATTATTGTTCCTAATTATCGTTTAACTCATCTGAAATGTAACAAAACATTCAGATTTGTCCAAACCGGAATAATGAACTGAATTGACTTTTGGACCCGATTCCCGAAAAATCCGAAAAGAACAGAAATGCACATGCCTAATAGGCTTTTCAAGTGTCATTGAAGAGTTACCGCTGCTAGGATTTTTACTATAGTGATCAACAAAAAGCACACAAATATATAAACAAAAAATCCTGTGCTGCATTTGGTTCTTCCACTGGCTTCTTAAATGCCTCACCAATCTTCCTGTCTTTTTAGGTGCACAGCGGCTATTAGAAATCACTCAGGAAGAATATTCACAGGATAGATCAAGAGTGGATCAGGTTTTCAGAGGACCTTTATATGAGCCCAGTCTAGCCATGTCGGAATCGTATAATAATGGACATAGGCAACCCGTGACAAACAACCACAGTCCATTGTTTCCTGAGCAGTGTGAGTATTCAGAGTGAACTGTCCAATGTTTGAAATATATAGTGTGTCTTGTAGTGAAGGTATCTTCTCTTTCTGTATAAATCTGTTTTCCACGTATGCTTGGAGTCTAAAGCAGCACAGATATTTAAACAAAAAAATGTAAGGCAGCAGTCCCCAAACTATAGCATGCAGGCCAATTACATCCCTCCGGTTGCTGTAGGTCAGTCCCTGCAATGAGAAGGCTCCGCATAAAGGGCTTTCTCACTGCAAATTGTAGTGGGGTAACCAGAGTGACAGAGCATTCCAGCATAACGTAACAGGCACCATCAGAGTGATCTCCTTCCTTATGATGCCTGTATAGTCCCGGATGCAATGTCATCTAAAGAAGTATTGCTGTCATGCAACCTACACAGAGGTAAGTGCCACTAAACACCAATGCCAGAGAGGGGACATTTCCCACTCACACAGGAGAACCATTCTTCCCACTGACACAAGGGAACCATTCTTCCACTGACACAAGGGAACCATTCTTCCCACTGACACAGGGGCACCATTCTTCCACTGACCACTGACACAAGGGAACCATTCTTCCACTGACCACTGACACAAGGGAACCATTCTTCCCACTGACACAGGGGCACCATTCTACACAGGGGCACAGGGGCACCATTCTTCCCACTGACACAGGGGCACCATTCTTCGCACTGACCACTGACACAGGGGCACCATTCTTCCCACTGACACTGGGGCAACGTTCTTCCCACACTGAACACCGATGCAGGGGCACAATTTCTCGCAGAGGCAGGCACATTTATTACTCCTACTGACCACTGATACTGTGGAATTTTTACTGACCACTAATTTTTTTTACTCCACAAATTCAGGAGCATTTTCTGCTGAATACTGACATGGGGTATTTTTTGCACTCCCACTGACCTCTGATGCCAGGGCATTTTTTTTTTTACCTTCAGAATTCCACAGAAACTCTGCTTCCTAGTCATATATGAAGGGTTGGCCCAGCCCCACCTGCCTTCTGTGCTGCTTCATTGGTCTGTTACTTTAAAGGCAATATTAATGGATAATCAGAAAGAATAGGTGTAGATGGACTACACCGCAAGTAAGAGTGCATGTTAAAACACCCTTAGTCTTGAAAGTCTGCTGTATTCTTGTAGGCTCCTAAAAGCAAACCCATGCCTTATCTTTGCAGAACAAACAAATAGATTCACTTTAATGACCCTTCCCCGCTAACACATACTGTTACTAACCACTACACCACTAACTCCATACTTTTCAGGGATGGTTCTACGTGGCTCTACAAGCATGGTCTGCTTGCAGTATTTATATTGTCCCCCTCTATGGCAAACCATTGCAATACATAAAAAAAACATGTAGGAGAAAAGTTAATAAATATACTTACCTTACCTGATGCTTCCATAATGCAGGGGGTGATATTACACCCCTTCAGATGAGATCTGGAGAATGCTGAGCCCAAATCCCATGAAAGCACAATTCCAAAGCATCTTTTCATTAAATTTGGGCTACTTAGCATTTCCGCAAGAATGATGACCTCATCCACAGCCAGGTGCTGGGGGCAGAAGTCGGTGGAAAGTACTGTATATTTATTCCCTTTTACTCTACATTTTTTTTGTAATGTATTGCAGTGCTTTTACATGGGGGCAGGAGGGCAACATAAGTAGGCATATCTTCAGTGCAAGATCCACATTAAGTTGTTCTTTCATAACTTAATGTATTTCATAACTGAAAACCACTCTTAATAGTAACCCGAAGAGATACAAGTTGCACAAATGCACAGTTAAAGGTGTAGCAAGACACTTGTATAGATATGGGGCATCCCTTTAACCCCTGAACCACCTTGTCTCATTTCCTTATTGTGACCAAAGTATTGTGAAGTTGTAGTGCATTAAATCTAAATACATACATGTGTTGTCAATGAGTACAATGCTATTGATAGAGATAATCAAATAGGAAATGATTTACTTGGAGATAATTAACACTAATAACTTACTCTTATTGTAGGTACACCATATCAAGTGTATGGCATGTATCAGAATGGACATATTGAGAATCTCCCAGCAGTTGACCAGGTCTTCCAGCAAATACCTGCTTGTCCACAACTGCTGCCAGCACCACCAGTGTGCAACTTTGTGGAAGCTATATTTGATGATGTGCAAACCTGCGAATATGTATTCCAACAAGAAAGTAAGTAACATTGCTGATGACTTCTTCTATTTTAGCAGAGCTGACTAGAGAATTGGACACAATGTCCCAACCATCCTTTCCACAGTAACAGTTTCTGTACCAGAATTCCTCACTCTTTGAACCTGTCATTGCTGTTATAAAGGGGTTGACCCCTCTAACTGGATGCCACCCCCCTTCAGTGTTATAGACGGACACCACTATATTATAGTGTTTTCCTTTTCTTTACTGACTGTAATTAACTATTACAGTTCAAAGGTGCTCCCATGGAAAGATTAACCTTTTCCCATTCTGGTGACAACCATAAGATTTTGGGTTTTACATCACTTTCTGTAAAAAATTGATCACCAGGACTGACAGAAATGGTTAATAAATTCAGTGGGGACACAAGCGGCAATAAAGAGGCTTGAACCCTTCCCCGCTCTCTGGTTAGCAATACATGTTATAAAATAATGTCCAGTGTATAGCTCTTGAGCCAAGATCCATCCTGTAGTATTTCTCTGGTCTTGGCAGAGCTCCCGAGTTATCAAAGTGCTTATCCAGAAAGCAGTTCATGTGGCACAGTGTAGATTACCGCTACTTGGCGTGATAATCTTATTGCAGAGTGACAGGACAACACAAGACATATCAGGAGCTACAGCAGGAGCCCTGGCCAGTTGCCAAAGAAGTCACTTCCCTGTGTGTTCTGCTGTAAGTGCAGGGCAATCGTTCGAAGCAGGCAGTCTCACATGGTAGAGTCTTAAGTAGTTTGCCCGTGGTTTGATATTACAAATTGCATTGATGTGTGCGCAGCACAGTGGCGTAATTGTTAGCACTTCTGCCTTGCAGCACTGGGAGTCCCTGGTTCAAATCCCAGCCAGGTCACTTTGCGTGGGTTTCCTCCAGGTACATGGGTTTCCTCCCACACTCCAAAGACATGCTGGAAGGTTAATTGGCTCCTCTCTAAGTTGGCTCTCTATGTATGCATGTGAGATAGAGATAGGGACCTTAGATTGTAAGCTCCTTGAGGGTAGGAACTGATGTGAATGTGCAGTATGTAAAGCGCTGTGTAAATTGTTTGCGCTATATAAATACCTGTAATAATGTGTGGGACGCCCCCATCCCAGTAGTTATTATGGAAAAAGTTTGGACAATTACGATGTTTATCTGAAGGAAACACAACATTAAAGCACATACTTATACAGGGCATGTTTTTAATTTTGACAGGTACACAGCATATGGTGAATAATGAAGCCACCACCCATTGCAATAATAATCCGTGTAACACTGATGGGGAAATGAGCGCATCACAGTCCTCACACGATAGCACTCCTTCCACATTTAATGACCATGGATCGACTGAGTCTCCGGAAACTGCGTCTACCTTGTTTCATCAAGAAGGTGAGTAGAAATCTACAGAGAAATCCAGAAACCACTAAATACTTTTTGCTAAGCCAGCTTATTTTTTCAGTGTCCTTCTGTCTGTGACATTCAATGATGCAGGGATTTCTTCTGGCTTTTATTCCACCCTTTTACACATTTTTTGTCCAATATGATATTCTGAGCCAGACTAGCAAAATAATCAATTTTGTAATCATTTGCATTACTTCTATTGATCTGCTATGCTTACACTGGGTTTAAAGTAAGTGCTATGCCTGTTTGAGAATCTTAAAATTATGTTTGATGCAGAAAGTTGAAAATTAAGTGCTCACAATGTATGACCGCAATCTGAGGGGAATTGATCAAAACTGGAGCAGACAGGATCTGGAGTAGCTGTGCAGGGCAACCAATTATCTTCTACTTTTTCATTTTCAAAGCTTAACTGGAAAAGCTGAAGATAGAAGATGATTGATTACTATGGGCAACTGCTCCAGATTCTGTCTGCTCCAGTTTTAGTAAATTCCCCCTATTGTGTTGCAGTTTATCCCTGGCAACATTTAAGCCCAATTGCAGCACCCTCTTCTCTTTCTCTCCCCCTTGGAGCACCCCCCTTTTTTTTTTTTTTAACTTTTGCAGCCAAACTGGGACAAGATCTATTTTACATTTGTTACATGTTCCCATTTACATAGCATAAGCTAAAATATTTGTAATAATGCTTCTTGCAGTTTAAATTGCTTTAACTTGACTTAGGGTTTCTTGGCTTCTTAAGGGTTAAAATGTCTACTTGCTTCTCTCTCTTTTTTGGTGTTAGGGGGGTTTCTGAGAGGTTTGTTCATTATAATTTGTAAAGTAGATTTGAACACTGCCTGTCCTAACAGAGGGTTGAAAGATTACAACCCTGGCTTCTGCATTGTTTGTTAATAAATTAGATAAACATGATGAGAAACACAATCCTCAAACTTCAGTCCCAAAGTAGGCTATACACGCCGCAAATTTCGCACAGTGGGTGCCCCGGTCAGCACCCTTTCGTCTGGCATCCCTTGATCAGCTGATCGAAGGAGCAGGTTGGAAAGTTCTCGGCCGAACAGCCCAACTATCATGCCTTAGTTTTTGCTAGTGTCCTTAGGAGAATGGTCGTGTTTTCTTAAGCTCTGCTCTTGTCTGTTCCTCTGGAATATTTTCTACTATGAACAGCTACTGGTAGATTCATGCTGGATATATAGAATCCTAAAAGGTTTCTGCAGTCAGCCAACATTACTGGTAGATTCATGCTGGATAATTGAAATACTGGAAGTTTCTCCAGTCCACTGATTGCAGGTTTTCCCAGTTTTATATCGGTGATCTTTCTGCAAAGTTTCTGATGAATTCAGGACCGGATCTGGAAACCCTGAGCAGCTCTCCATCTGTACAAGCAGTGCAGGTTCCCAGTTCATTATCAATACTGGTGTTCTCTGTGCTGTGTTCCATTTCACATAGGACTTCACTATTCAGGTCAGGCCAGTATGTCTGGGAATTCCTTATGAATTTGTCAGTCCTGAGCTCAGGCAGTTTTCACCTGGCATTGTCTCTGGAGACTCGCCTTCATGAGTGGATGTAGCAGACTAATGCAGTGTTGGGGTTAGGAGGAGGAGCCCCTGAGGGCTTACAGTCTAAGAGGGAGGGGCTATATAGTGTCTGAATCTGAGGCAGTATTGTCAGAACAGACAGTTTTTAGAATATTTTGGACAATAGGACATTTGATAAGAGTGTCTATCATCTAAACCTAACGAGTTAATAATTGCTGTATTACATCATGTGCTTACAGCATGTATATTCTCTCACAGGTAAGATGCCAAAACTTACATCATGGGAAGTGACTGTGTATTATCGAGGAAAAGAGGTTCTCAAGCAAAATGTATCAACAAAGTTTTACATAAACTATACAGGACATGTTCCTCAAACTGAGCCTGCAGAACTGGTCACCTTCCCCCCTACTGCTGACACTCTGGTGGATCAGGTACAGATCGAGTATACTGACAAAATTCTAAATTCCGTTGGCAATGGACTTTTACTTGATGTTAGTCCTCATGATCGCAAGTTGTATGCCACAAGAATGGGCAACTCAAGAGTGTACTGGGGCATGTCGGAGAGCCTGGAAACCAGACAGAATGTGTCACACGCAATGAAGTTGGATAGAAATGTTCCAACCGGAATATTTGATTTCAACCATTTCACACAAGGTATGATCAAGATTGGGTTTGTTTTTGGATTAAGAATTGTGTAGATTTCTGGTTATAGATTTTAGAATGGACATATTGAATTAATTTGCCATCGATCACTCAGCATACATTTGCAGATGCCCAGACTGGCAGGATTAAAGAAATATTTTTTAACTCCGCAGATCCTGCCAAAGAGTAAGAACCTGTTCATAACTCATTTATACGCATTTTATATTTTCTACACAGAGAGTTGACTGTTTAATTTGTAATTAAACCCCCTGTTATGCAACATCCTGAATGAAAATGTCACATCCCACAGATACTCTGCTGTGAGTCACTGGCCTCTGTATTGTATTGTGCTGCATTTAAATACATGACAAGTGGTAGGCTAATTAATTAGCCGGATTTGTTGGAGGAGCCCCACACAGTTAAACTGCTCCGTCTCCCACTCTCACCTGCCAGCTCGTGGGCATCATCCCACCCGCCTCACCCCCTTTTTTCAGTTACCTTTTACTCTGAGTATGCCCCCTTATTTTGCATACTGACCATAGTGACCACGGCACACCCCACCAGGTCATTGTAGGCAGGTCCATCATCTTGATTCTTGGGTACGGATCAGTGGGGCTTTGACCAGAAATTATATAACATTGCTTCACCAATATAATATGGTACATCCCCACTGTGCCCCTACATTACTGTGGATGCCCACCTCTTCAGCCTGACATTCAATAAGTGTGTTCCCAGGCAAGTTTCCCCTACTGTAATAATACCCTATATCTCCCCAAAATCCCAGTACCACTGCATATATTGCAGACATTGCCCTGCCTACCCCCCTTCCTTACAGCACACCTACGCTTAATGGAGTAATTTGTCTTCTCAAATATGGTACCAGTGAATGGAGGCATACAGAGTAATGTTCTAGATGTGAATGGGCATCTGGGCAGTAGGTGTGCCATGATGCTTCATAGGAACAAAGTGTCTGGGCAGTAATCTGGAGAAATGCGATATGTGTCTGGGCTTTTATTTTGGAATAGATACAAGAACAATTTGGAGAAAGCATGAGTGCCAAATACTGATATATGATATGACTTGCATGTCTTCATTTGCATTGTATAGGGTTTGCACATACACAATGAAACATCACTTTTGCTACCCCTACCTGTGTCTAAACCCTAAACTTTTTTTTTTCAGTTTTGCATAAAACAGCAGGAAAGGGTTAGAAACTCTGTCATATATTTTTTTTCTTTTATGTGCAATCTGTGTCTCATTGAGGAAATTTCCCTTCACTTCCTGTTCTCTATACATACCAGGAAGTGAAAGGAAATCTCTTTAAAGTAAGAGAAATCCTCTCTAGGACAGTTGTCCATGCAACAAATGTCCCCATCGGAAGACTTTCCCTCTATTCCTGTCTCAATTACAGCTCAAAGTTATAAATTATGTTACTGTCAGAGCGCCTCCATAGTGTAAAAGTGTAATTTATTTGTACAACACGCAAATAAAAATGTACTTACAGGAAAGTCGGTGGTTAAAAGCATACAAATGGTGATGAAGTATAAAATCTCTAGCAGCGGAAGTCTGAAGGAACCTCTGATGAAGGGGGCGTGCCCCTGAAACGCGTAGACCTTTAGAACTCAAGGGGGCAGAGGACGCTGATGTGCTGTACTCCTTCAGACTTCCGAAGCAGGAAGCAGATCAATGACAAAAGTGAGACCCAGGATAGTCAAGGGAAAGGTCAAACCAGTTGGCTGTAGAAGTTGCCTGCGAATAAAAGCATAGGTTGAGGGTCAGGATTGGAATCAGTACTCTGTGAAATTATTTTATCCCAGAAGGAAAGAAATGGTTAAATCGCCAAAATCTGCACATTCCCTGAACATCAAAAACCATTTTCCTTTTACAGAACTGAAAGCCTACACGTGTCATGAGAGATCATCCCCTGACTTCACTTTGTACCTGTCCTTTGGCCAGAGCCTGTTTGAGCCAATAAAGAAAGCACTGGTGTTGGTAAAGGTAGGTACTCTATTAAGTTTATTTTACATTATGGAGAATACAACGGGGGTTCTGGAACAAGGAAAGCTGGGTGGAACCACCAAATCCCAAGTAAGCAGAAACAGAGTCAGAAATTATAGCAGGGGGGTTCTCACTGATGGAGTATACATTATATAAGGAGCCATCAGATTCTTTAGCTCGATAGCTAAGATATATCTTTTGGGCGAAAGATCCCTTTGATGAAAAAAAATATGAATAATCAGCTTATAAACATTCAAACAAAATTACCACATTCACCAAAACCAATACCCTTTCCCTTTAATTGTGCTGTAACAGGCAAAATATTGAGTTTAAACTCTAAAATTGTCTAGGTAATGAGTGTCCGCATAACGCTAGGGTTGAAAATGAAGGTTGAGGGTCTTGGCAGAAATAGAATCAATAGTTTTTAGATGCTTAGCACAACAATATACAGCTATGCCTCACTTAACGGCCTACCTGGTTAGCAACTGCTCACACTTACGACCAGCTCTCCGACAGTACGTGCGGGAACGTGGCAGCGGCAGTGCGGCGTCTCACGGACGTCAGTACTGTACTCCGTTCTCTGCTACTATTCTTGGTAAGTACTGTATTTACAGTACACTGTACAGTACTGTACATCTCCAACACTAGAGTACTGTATACAGTTCCTCACTTAACGACCAATTCGTTTAACGACCTGGTCCTAGGAACGGAACTCGGTCGTTAAGTAAGGAATAGCTGTATTGTACTTTGCTGCAGCTCTCCTTAGGAGAACCCTATACACAATGAGCAGACTGCATGTAACCTTCCCTTTTCTTCCCTGTGATTGCATTACATTGTGTCATGGCAGGCTGCAAATCTAGCAGGATGTGAGCCCAGTCATTGATGGAGATCTGTGTATACATTGAAAGCTCAATGATGAACTAAACTCAGCAACAATATATTGTAGATTACCAGTCCTGAGATGTGGTAGCTGTATTATTTTTTTGTCAGCTTGTATTCCATTCACCTGGTGATCCTGCCAGTAACACGCTTTCTGTCCTAAGGTAACAGTCACAGGGCTATTCACAAAAGCGTGAAGAATTTGGAGAAGTGAACAATCTAGGACAACATAGCTGAACTGGAAAGTGAGCTGAATTGGAAAATGTTTCCGAATCAGTTATTCTGGACTAGATTGTTCTCTCCTTCTCCAAACTCTACACTCTTTTGTGAATAGCCCTGTTAAAGTATGGCATCTAGAGAGGGGCAGTGCTGTTACCCTAGAGTAGGAGGTAATGTATGTTAAGATTACAGGAAAAAAACTCCTTAACATAGGGGAGGTGTTCTGTAGTCCACATAGGTGAACTAGGCATGACTGATAGCACAGCATGAGATTTCAGTGCTGCACATGAAGGTATTTGTGGTAACTATCACACAGATATAACAAATAGCTTTAAATTGTATATTTAATATCCCAAAAGGAAGCAGATAAGAGAAGTTTTTTGTTCGGGTTTACATAACCTTTAAGTCTTATCAGTTTCATGAAAGTATCTCTGACTGTTACCTACCTAAAATATTTAGCTTCTTCCTACTTTCCACCACTGTTGGCTTAATAAATATATTAGGTAATGGTGTGTATTTTGTTTTTAAAGCATTCTTACAGCAGAAAAAAAGGCTTACGTTAAAAAGTAACATGGGGGTGGGTGGAAGCAGGAAGCATTGGCCCCCCCAAATGATTCCTGTCTGTCATAGTGGAGCATAGGTTCACCACCTTCATGTATCCCACAGTACAATCCAGACATTGCCATGTGACTGGAAGTGCCTGTGGTTACATATTCACTGACTTTGAGAAAGTCTGTATTTGCATAGTTGCTTCCAGGTTCTTGGAGTAGTGCCAATGAGGCATGGACATAAATGTGACGACAGTCTATGCACCCTTATTTGTTAATGTTTCCAAGAAAGTCACTTTGCAGCTCTAGCTAAAACTTAAAACTGACCGGATTCTAATGCAGGCCATCCACTTGTAGTTTACATACACTCAAGGGATGATTTATAAATGATCTGCCCCAACATACACTGAGTGAAAGCTGTTCACAAAGCATTCCTGCCACAAGATGGAGCCGAGAAGCATAGGACATTCTTATGTTCCTCAGCTCCATCTAGTGGCGAGATTGCCATGCAAATGTCATTCAACCAACCTATCTGAGGGGCAAATGATTTATAAATCCCTTTTTAGTTTTTATACAGTCGGCTAAACGAGAGAAAACTGCTCAATTCCCCCATCCATGCTAAACAGCGTAGTTGAAGGACTCTCCCCTGTCAGCCGGCACCCATGGCTGTCTGAATACCGCAGTCACTGTTCGGCCGATTGTTTTCTGCATGGCTCCTTTGATTTTCAATCTGTTTGTCGAGCTGGATAATGGTTGATTCACAGGAATCCGCTGAGATTCTAACAGTGTATGCCCATCATCAGCTTTGTACATCAGCTATAAAATGAGCCATATATAGCTATGGTCTTATTGTACATGTATAACCTTATGGTAATGCTTCAAACACACAAATTAAATCTTAAAGGAAAACTATGAGGTGAGTGATTTTCACTCACCTCATAGTTTGAGCCGACGTGTGACAATGAAACTGTCACACGTCGGCTCAATAGATCGGGAAGTGAGCGAACGCATACCGTCGCTCGCTCACTTACTTCTCAATCATGTCCCTGCAGAGAGCCGTGACTCTAGATAGGCAGAGCCAGCTGTCACTCACGCAGCTGGGTGGATCTCGACAGTAATGTCAGGATCCGTCCCGGCTGCGGCGGTCTCAGTATGCCGCAAGCTGTAGCTCGCGGTATACTGAGCTTTGGGTCACGGGAGGACGCTAGTTTGTGTCCTCAAGTGACCCTTAGGAGAACTATGGGGAAAAACACTTGCTTCTCCTTTAAATTTTACCTTACTCTTTTTAAATCAGATATGCATGTATTCAGAGGCGGTTCTTGCGTAGCAGTGACACACAATGGCTGTATCTGGTTTTACAGTCCCAAGTGTACCAGTCAGCTCTGGTTGTTTGAAAACCTGGCCTGAAAAAAATCTCTATAAAGGAGTAAAAATTGTTCATAGTGACCAGTCAGACCTCTTCGACAATAAAAAAAAGAAAAAATGAATCCGATTGGTTGTAATGGGCAAGTTCTCCAACCTCATGAAGAATGTTCTATCTCCAGTTTTTTATAAATAGACTCTCATTATGTGTCAGCATTTTTCTCTTGTTTTTTGTTAGGACACTATTAAGTAATTGTTATGAAATAGGGATAGAGATCGCTATTAGAGGAGGAAATGGTGAAATATTTATAAACAAATGTGCAGTAAAAATGTGAAAGTCATATCAAAAATACTTTCATGGAAACTGGCAGTGGCTCGCTACAAAAAGTGGGGTCCTTAGCTTAGATGCCAAGGCCAGTCTCAAACCTCAGGTGGTCTGGCAGTCTGCCCGAAGACAATTCTGAAAGGACATGGCCACTTTTTCATGTCCTATCACAAACTGATTAAGGAGACATTCACCTTTGCCAAGCAGAGGGGTGGTCCACAAATAGACAAGGTGCTTAGACCCTGAAGTGGTTGTGTCGAAGGTGTGTGAGGCCAGTTTACCGTACTATTCTGAGGCTGGAGACTTGGCTTGGTGCCTGAGCTACAGCTCCTACTGTTGGCCACAAGTAGGACAACACTCTTCCAGATGACATCATCTATCAATAAATTTCTTGGCCAGCAAAATAAAAGAGTCCTACAACCCAAAGCTCTACAAAGAATTTGGGCTCTAGGACCCTGAACAGAGCTTTTTAGGACAGCTTTCTTTTCTCCATATCATACACAAATCCTGGAGCCCCCTCACCATGTGTAGGCGAGACCCCTTGGTGACACATATACTCCATCTACAATCCAACCAGCCAGTGCCCCATAATAGTTTTTTTTAAATAGTACTTAGTAAACTGGGCCTATAAAGAGTATGAGAATTGTAGTGCCCTGTGCACACCTTTCCATGTCACCATACAAGAATGATGCAATCACTGTAAACAGCTGTGTATTGCCCTATATTTGTATACATTTTCGACCCATTTGTCCATCTGCTAACTTTGTTTACCTTCCGGGAATATATCTTTTTTGTGTATCACTCGGCTGTGGCTCCTCAAATCCTCTCTGAATTCACGATGACACTGTCCTTTCTTCTGGAGGGTGGCTACTTTTGTTCCCCATGATCCCTGTGGGTGTTATAAAGTAGTCACCGCTCAAAGCTCACTCCCATGATGGACTACAATGTCAATACAAATTAGTAAACTGAACATGAGATTGTAGTCCATCACGTGAGCGAGCTTGGAGCGGTGACTACTTTATAACACACACACTGATCACGGGGAACAATAGTGGCCACCCTCCAGAGGGAAGGACAGTGTCAGCATGAATTCAGAGATGATTTGAGGATCTACAGCCGAGTGATACACAAATAAGATATATTTTTGTTAATAGTTAAGTGACTTGAATGTCTTTTTAAGATTTAACTCCTGAGTTTAGTGTCACAGAAGAGGATAAACTGCACAATCGCTTCACTGTAAGAGAGCTGCAGCAGCACTGGCAGTACAGCACTGCTTGTAGTATCCGGCATTTGCAAATTAATTAAATATACTGTGCACAGGACCTTTCTGAACATTTAACACATCTGACAAGAGGTAACTTTTTTCCCTTAAGAATTGATATAGATGTCAGTGACTGGAGTTCTGCTATCATATAGTAGCAAATAACTTTTTTCTAAACTGTACAGACTTATAGCAATGCAAATGATGATTCTGAAAAATAAGGTTGAGGTTTTAAAATCTTGCTTATATTTGTATTGTACCAAAATAACACCCAGTATTTCAGAGTCCATAGAATCAGTCGCACAGGTCACTGCCCTGAAGGAGCTTATTGCCTATGCTGCTAACACAGGCACAGTCATATAACCTATGAGTGTTTTTTGATTGTGCAGGGACACTAGAGCACTCATAGGAAACAAACACAGAAAAACAATACATTTATGTGTTGTCCTTGGTGGGAGTCTCCTAGTCCTAATGCAGCCAGGTAGGAATGTTAACCTCTTAGCTGCCCACTTCATCTTTAAATTACCTTTGTCATACCTGATTAGTCAGTAATGGCAACAACGCCACATTTTTCAATAAATAGCCTAATTTACTATAAAATTATAATAATATAAACATGCTTATTTAATACAGTAGTTTTCCAAATACCGATATTGATCTGAGATTTCCCCTTTATCACTTTAGAGTAGCTTTGGTAATGAAAGGCAGTCTGTAAATAGTATTGTAACACTTTCCTGCCCTTGACTTATTATTCAGATATTGATCTGATCAATCATATGCTTCCCACTACTATAAATTTGGGTCTTTTGTGGCTCAAAGTCTCATACACAATTGTTGAAAAATGCAATGCAACTACAAAAAAAAATGTATATTAATTTAGGTGTCTTTTAAGTGGCCTAGAGCTAAGTCCAGTAGGATAGAATTGTCCTAGTTGTTGGTATATGTTCTTTAAAGCATTGGTAGGAATATAGGTTTATGGAAATACCTGATTCTCTTATCGCAGTTCTTCTATAAGGCTTTCACTTACCAGATGGATGTGTTTGGTCAGTCCAAGGTTTGAGAGAAGCAAAAATGTAGAAAATGCTGGAAATCTAGACAGCGGTAGCCGAATTCTAGGTAATGCTATGGTCCGGGTCTTGGGTTGTCAGCGAAGTCTTCTGACGAGTGAGGTTGCTACTAGGTTGTGTTCAGTCTTATAGACCATCCCCTCATCAAAGTCCTCACAGACTGCTACTGCAGAGAGTTTCACTTTCCTGTTCCTGACTAGAGTTGGGATTTACCTCTCTAGTCCTCCCCTCTACTGTCCAGCAGAGCTCTGTTTTTGACTCGTGAACTTTATTACTCTCCCTGGCAATGATTAAACATATTTATTTGTGTATCTTCTATGTGTGTGTGTGAGATAGATAGATAGATAGATAGATAGATAGATAGATAGATAGATAGATAGATAGATAGATAGATAGATAGATAGATAGATAGATAGATAGATAGATAATCTCTATCCTTTTTTTTTTATTATTATGATTATTATTATTTATATAAAATTATCAGATCAGCTACAAAACTAAATACTTTAAATAATGGTACTTTGCTATTGGAGGTCAAAACAATCTCTGTAAAGGGAACAAACATATAGAGGACATTTTTATTTTACTTTGCACTTTATTTTTATAAGCACAGGACTTTTACAAGTCACGGCAGCTGCTAGATTTGTGATAAAGAGAAACGATACTAAAGCTTCTATGCCTGTCACAGAGTAATCACTAGTTATACTGTGTACTGGTAATCAAGTACATGTAGATCTGTCTGATTTAAACTTAAAGGGAAATTATAATGGTTTAGGGTCAGTTTCTTTTGTATTTTTCAATGTTATACATTTATAAATTGATGTCTTATATGGTTTTACTAATTTTATATCATTTTTGGTTTACAAAAAAACTTTTAAACCATGACAGGATTCTCAGAGAAGGAAGTTTTCTAAAGAGTGAGCAAAAGAGAAGCTGTTTGCATTGAGGCTTCTCTCTGATTAAGCTTCCTACAGAGGGGTGTAAACAGAGCAAACAGGGGGGTAATGATGGTGGTGAGTCACTGCTCTCACTCATCAGTTTTATGTATGTATGTATATATATATATACACATACACATACACCAACCCACTGTACATTACATTTACCAAGACATTGGGACCCTTATGGTCAGCTCATTTAAAGGTGGCATTGGGGCAATTGGCAATGAGGTGCAGTAACCAGTGGCCACTATGTCAATGTTCCTGGGATATTATTTCTTGTTGCTACGGTTTATTGCATGTTGCTCTTTGTCTTGTTACAACCATTTTTATGTAGAGTAAGATTTACCAATGTCAAAGATAATTGCAGAAAGTCTCTTCGATATTTGTATTTTGTACTTATCAAGTATTTTTTCCCTCCCCCAGCTTGTTCCAAGTTTTTGCACCTTTTGGCACCAGATTGCACAGCAGGAGGGCGCTTCCTCATTGCGCAATGAAGAGCTTAGCCTACAGATCTCCAATGGAATTTCCTTCAATGGCTATGATGTGCCTTGCTTGATGGACCTTGATCTGAGTGATTTCCCGGGCCTGTTTTAATTCACCAAAGAACAAGGTTGTGAGGACCAAAAAAATTAAATCACCAAGTCCAACAGCTGTCATCAAACCATTGTGGTTTGCCATAGGTTGTTTTGTTGCTCTTAACAACATTCCTAAACTACAGATCCGCTGGTCCTGTAGTATTTTACAACATGATTTTTGAATAGGTCTGTTTCTGTCTTTCATGTTAACGATTACAATTTGCGACACATATTTTAGACCTTTGAAATATTTATGTCCAATAATGTAATAATTAGGTAACGAGTGATGGAAGGTTACATTGTTATTGTGCAGAATTTTGTTGCATACAGTACTTTAGTCTACGTACTGAATCATTTGACTATCAATGTTTCCATATATTGCCACCAAGAAGAGTCCCTCTTGGATATTTACAGTGTGACAGCAGCTATTCTAAAGGCTGAGAATGTCTCGAGTTAAAAGGATGTCGTTATAAGCAGCAAGCTTTACGAGGCATGGTGTTTTCCATGTATTTCGTGTAAATTGCACTTTAAGTTATCTTATTGGAAAACAGAACTTGATAGTCTTTCTGGCAACATCTACATTGTTTTATCACAATGAAGTGAACTTTGTCTTCCACGGTTGAACTATGACTAATGTTCTTTACCAAATGAGGGGATTACAGTGAAATGTTTCATGCGCACATTGTTTTATATGTGTGGATTGAAATGAAGTGTTCAGTATCTACACATCCAATTGCTTTTAAGAGAGAATCATATCTCAGTATGTGCATTGACTTCATGGATTATGGTAGAACCTGCAGATCTAAACTGCTCCAATAGGATTTATGTTTATTACCAATGAGACTATTTGGGTACAGATCTAGAACTGCATATTGAGGATGATGTAGATATGTATTTGTGGGTTTTAACCCTTCTTATGCAAGTAAGTCTGTTCTATATAATAGATTATGTTCAAATCTATCAATAAGACTGGCTTGTTGTAAAGGTAAAGACTTTTCACCAAGTGAAGTCACTTTTTCTATGTCTCTTTTATAGTATAAGAAATGGGATAATCCCATAATGCAGAACATTCCCCAATGTATATTGGCTGGATGGCTGCTTTTAAAACTTTATTCACTGATAGGAAAGCAAACCACTATACAACTGATCTTGGGAATGTCACATTTTCTCCTCATTCCTTCTAGTAATTGCAGCAGTAAACCCATGGCCACAATTCCAGTCTTGGTGCGAATTGTGTAACATGAATGTCTGCATGTGATTGTTTGGGGCTGGCATAATTTTGCAGTGGGCAGACTGTTCCTTAGAAAATAACAATCTCAAAATTACAGTCAAGTATTATTCTAATAAAATGTCACATTAATATTTATTGTGAATGATCCTGTCCTAATGCTATATACTCAAAATAGCAGGACTACAAATGATGTTAAATTAAAATGTATTGCATAGGTATGCAGCTATTTAGGGGTAAAATGACAGATGCCCATTAGGTTTAATTTGTCATAAGTCCCAACAGTTTTGCCCACTTTGCCTCTGGGTTGGGGGGACTCCTTCCTGACCTCCAAGGTGTTCAAGATTAGTTCACTGGGTCAAAAAATACCTTAGCCATGGTAATTTAAACTTTGGATAGTTTTAAGAAAATTACTCAAAGGTCTTTTAATTGTATATATTGACTTTGCCATTACCTGTACATGTGAGGCATTTCACAGCTGAACCTGTGTAACTTAAAGAGCCCTCCCTGCATATAAAACTAATGTTCCTTCATCCTTTCTACAGTCCTTGGGGGCGGGGCATAAGGTTAATCTGCCTAATCCATATACTGATCTTGGATATATTTCTACTTTGTCTTACACAAGTACATGTTTTAACTTCATATGCTCATGCTGTCAAAATAAATCCTGAGTAGTAGCAGCTATTATGGAAAATGCAAGCCTGGATGACAGGAGATATTAAACGTGGAATTCTCTTCTGATATTTTCACTACTTAGGGGCTTTTCATGTGGTGTTAATACATTGCTTTCAATACTTTTGCACAGTATACTTCTGCTGGTCAGTATGTATGGGTTGTAGAATGGCAAGAATGGACACACTCACATGCGTGACATCACCTGAAAGGTAAAACTACAAAACTGATTTAGTAAATCAGAGCAAAAGGCATGCAGTTTATATGACGTGTAATCTGTAGTAACCCATGGCAGCCAATCAAATATCAAAGCTATGAAAATCTGATTGATTGCTTGGGGTCACTTTGCACATCTGCATCGCCCTTTGCCATGGCTTACAGAATAAGCATTTGTTAGTCTTGCTGTATTGAGTGATTTCACGGAGTGAGTCTGTTCATGGAATGTGAGAGGAGCAAGTTAAGCTCTTAAGGCAGTTTTTAAATTAAAAGGTATATAATATATTTATATTTTTGTATCGGCACTAAATGTGTGTTGCTTTTGTATGTGAAGTTATGACATCCAATAAAATGGAAATGGTAATTTTATTGTACATTTCTAATAAGGAAACTTTTAATTACAGTGCATAATTCTACTTGGATAATTGATTCTTGTATTCTTTTTTTCCATATGTCCTGTAAATATAAAACAAAATATATTGGAGAAGAAAATATATGTATAGTGCTTCTATTAAACAGATCTTTTCAATTGCTTTTTTTTTTCCATCCTTATAAGTGTTTTTCCCCATAGTTCTCCTAAGGGTCACGGGAGACATATACTAGCGCCCTCCCGTGACCCAGAGCTCAGTATACCGCAAACTACAGTTTGCGGTATACTGAGACTGCTGCAGCCGGGACAGATCCCGACATTACTGTCAAGATCCACCCAGCTGCGTGAGTTACAGCTGGCTTTGCCTATCTAGAGGCAGAGCCAGCTGTACCCGCCCCCTCCCCGTCCGTTCCACAAGTCAGCGCTGGAGGATCGGAGCGGGGTGGGGGGAATCCTTGCGGGGAGCCATGAGTGACAGTTACGGCTCTCTGCGGGGACATGATCGGGAAGTGAGCAAGCAACGGTATGTGTTCGCTCACTTCCCAATATATTGTGCTGACGTGTGACAGTTTCATTGTCACACGTCGGCTCGAACTATGAGAATGAGTGAAAATCACTCACCTTTTAATACATGTTTAAAGAAAAACTCTGGAATTTTTTTTATTAGCCCTTACAGTGGGGCTACCCCTGCAGTGCAGGTTTAAAACATAAATTATTGATTAAGATGGCATTTCTGGTTTCATGGAGATGGCAACATATGTAAATAGGTCATTGACAGGTAGCAGTAATGTAGGCACTGATTCACCTGTTGGATACACTAGTGGAGGCTTCTGCCATGTGGAAGCATTATATATGGAGTTTATGCTATACTCTGGCACCTCGGCATCAATGCCACTGCCTAGCTCTAAGTAACCTATATGGCAGCATTGTAGATGTGGAAGCAGTATAGAAGTTTTTCACACTTCATGTCTATATGGGGGATTCTTTTATTGAATAAATAACTCCCTCCCACTTATATTCATCTTCACAGTGCTTCCCAGACAGATATTAACACTGAGTAGGCTCTAAAACTAAGTGACTCTGAGATTACATCTCTAACAATCATATGTTGATTCTTTTACATTTCAAATTTCTGGGATGGGGGAGCGTGTGACCTCTTCCACTTCAGTGCCTAGAGATATTCACTCACTGGCCACTTTATTAGGAACACCTGTTCAACTGCTTGTAAACGCAAATATCTAATCAGCCAATCACATGGCAGCAACTCAATGCAGTTAGGGATGTAGACATGGTCAAGGCAATCTGCTGACGATCAAACTGACTCATCAGAAAGAGGAACAAAGGTGATTTCAGTGACTTTGGACATGGCATGGTTGTTGGTACCAGACGGGCTGGTCTGAGTATTTCAGAAACTGCTGATATACTGGGATTTTCACATACAACCATCTCTAGGGTTTACAGAGAATGGTCTACAAAAAAAATATCCAGTGAGCGTCATTTTTCTGGGTAAAAATGCCTTGTTGATGCCAGAGGTCAGAGGAGAATGGTCAGACTGATTCAAGCTGATAGAAAGGCAACAGTAACTAAAATAACCACTTGTTACAACTGAGGTATGCTGAGAAGAATCTGAATGCACAACATGTCGTTGAAGCAGATAGACTACAGCAGCAGAACACTGGGTGGCACTCCTGTTTGCTAAAAATAGGAAACGGAGGCTACAATTCACACACGGCTCACCAAAATTGAACAACAAAAGACTGGAAAAATGTTGACTGGTCTGATGAGTCATTTTCTGCTGCGACATTCGGATGGCCAGGTCAGAATTTGTCATAAACATGACAGCATGGATCCATCCTTCCTTGTATCAATGGTTCAGGCTGGTGGTGATGGTGTAATGTTGTGGGGGATATTTTCTTAGCACACTTTAGGCCCCTTAGCACCGAATGAGCATTGTTTAAATGCCTACCTGTGTGTCCTTGCTGACCATGGCCATCCCCTTATGACCATAGTGTACCCATCTTCTGATGGCTACTTCCAGCAGGACAATGCGCCATGTCACAAAGCTAAAATCTTTTTAAACTGGTTTCTTGAACAGTATAATGGGTTCACTGTACTCAAAAGGCCTCCACAGTCAACAGATCTCAATCCAATAGAGCACCTTTGGGATGTGGTGGAACAAGAGATTGGCATCATGGATGTGCAGCCGACAACTCTGACGCATATGTGTGATGCCATCATGTCAATATGGACCAAACTCTCTGAGGAATGTTTCCAGTACCTTGTTGAATCTATGTCACAAATAATTTAAGGCAGTTCTGAAGACAAAAGGGGGTCCAACCCTGTACTAGCAAGGTATATCTAATAAAGTGGCCGGTGAGTGTATATATCTCTAACAATCATTTTGACTTTAAGATTTCACGGACCTTGTTTATAGGAAAGTAGCAATCCGTTTTCCTCAAGCTACTAGTGAGATACAATAGAAGCTTCTCCATAATTGATTATATGGATACTTGGTGGCACACAAGAGTCATTTGCCTGACCTGAAGCTGTGTAAAGATAGTGGGAAATAAAATATCAGCGGTGAAATCATACAACACTCTACAACCCAGCAAACCATGTCCATTATGTTACCCGGTTTGACAAATCATATGATTCCCTGCATATCTGACAGGTCATTCATCCTGCTATTCAGCTGAATCAAAAAGTGATGAATTGGCAATTCTCCTAATAACTCAAAAGACATTTCCATGCTAATCTATAAAACGGTGGGGAGTTATGACCTTCAGGAATTAATATCCGGTATCACTGAAAAAGTATTGAGTGGAAAAAAAATCCTGTGTTCTACAATCTTCATTGTTTAATATCAGTTGTCAATCTTTATGTTAAAAAAAAAAAAACACATCGTAATTCAACATTTGTGTTAGCAGTCATCCTCCCATAGAGGAGTTCAGGGCGATGCATGTCAATGTGTGATAATCTGCTCATAGACATCTCAATTATCACCCAGATTGGGTTGGCATAGATCTGTACACAACAAACTGAGAACAGAGCATAGATGGCTTCTCAAGCGACAATGATCTGCCCTGACAGGACAATAGATGTGGTCGAATGACCAGATGTGTTGGATTTTGACATTAATGACCCTTATTCTGATGAATTTGACAAGTTTCAGATTTCCAAATGTTTGCCAGGCCCAGCATTTACCTTTTGGCAGAAGTAGCTCCACATTGACTGTATTGCAGCAGGTCTCACAGGTTTTGAAGTCATCTTTGATCCTTTAGTTCAAAAAGAATACAACATTGTTCAACGCCATTTATTAGAAATTGTTCTGACCAACAGTGGAAATTTACAGGGTTATTCACAAAGCTGCCGTGGGCAGCTAAGTGAATAACCCAACCGAAGTGAAGTGAGCCAAACACTGTTCGGCTATTCACTTCTGGCTTGTACAGCTGATTTCAGCTGTACATCGGCTGCCTTCGGTCAGCCGAACGTGCTCTGTATGTTCGGCTGAGCCAATGTGCAGAAGGACTTTGACTCAGCCAATCCAAGATCTGGATCGGCTGAGCCGAAGCTCTGGCAGTTCTCCCGTTGCCGTTTGCCCCTATTCTCATAGGGGCCGAACGGCAGTGGGTGAATAGCTAAATGCCGCCAAGGTACCGAGCAGGATAGAAAATAAGTGAAAAGAATGTTAAAAAAAAAAAGGCTGCAAAATGATTTTAAAAAATGATCAAAAACAGGAAAATGAAAAAAAAACTATTGGGCGGAGCTAGCAGTGACAGCAAGCTCCGCTCAACTGCTTCCTATTGGCCGAAACCTGCCAGAGGCTTCTAGCAGGTCCCGGCCAATGAATAACTGCCGGCTCCACGGCCAGCTCCGCCCCGTTGTTATTGTTTAATAACAGATCCGTGTCCCCAGGTCATTTGGGGACGCTGATCTGTCATTACAACTGGGCGGAGCCAGCCATGAGATCAGTCAGGCAGTTCTCTCTGCTTCGGATGTCACCTCGGCTCAGTCGAGCTGAAGCATATGCCTTCGCCTCGTTTGAGCCACTCGACTGCTGTACGGGCTATTGTGAATAGCCCGTACAGCAGCCCTTCAATTCGACTTAACCAAAGGGCAGAGGCGGCCGAAGAATCAGCCAAAGCCACGGCTGGATACTTCGGCTCTTTAGTGAATAACCCCCTTGGACTTTTAGGCTGGGTTAACAACCCAGATATAACAAATTCCTTTTCAGTTTATTCTCTATATTTTTATTTAAAGTGAACATGCGCTTTATCTATCAAGAACAAAACAACAGATGAATTCAATACCCTCTTCCTAGGTGCTCATACTTTCCATTTGCACTCCCACAGCTCCATTCACCCACCAAAGGTGATGAAGGGAAGCCCTGTTTAAGCTCTCTTCCCATCCCCAAGTGATCACCAAGTGATCACAGTGCTGTCACATGAGGGGAAGGGGGAGTGAGTCACTTCGGCTCAGTCGAGCTGAAGCATATGCCTTCGCCTCGTTTGAGCCACTCGACTGCTGTACGGGCTATTGTGAATAGCCCGTACAGCAGCCCTTCAGTTCGACTGAACCAAAGGGCAGAGGCGCTCGTTCATATGTTATTTGCTTGGGGCAGAGAAAGAAAAAGTATGTGGTGCAAGGCATGGAACACTAAAGCAAACCTGTTGCTTTCCCCTACATAGACAAAGCAAATGTTTGCTTTAAATGGTAAATCCATCCAAAAATGATATTTCAGATTTTGTTAGATACTGTTAAGTGAAACCAGCTGTTAATTTCTTGAGGGCTGTGGCCATTATGATAGGTTCCCTCTGTCCCCCTAGGAGGCACTGGAGTGTGCAAAGGTGGACAGGACTCAAAACTTTCAGCTGGACAGGAACAGAGGTGGGAACTATAAAAGGGATTTCTCCTTGTTTTAATATTCAAAACATAAGAGTAGCCAGGGGCCACATATGATTAAATATGACTTTTGGATAGACTCACCCTTTAAGGACAGACCGTGTCTCATTCCATATTAGGAAATTCCCACCAGCTGTACAAACATTTTGTATACATGAAACAATACATACATATCATAGACTGAACCAGAACGTTCAATATCCGGCCATTCAAACTCTTCAGGGCATCCCGCCGTCCTACAAGGTGTCCGAATGTAATAGAAAAGTCCAGGCCACTCCTTACAAAGCTTCTCCATAATAGAAAGGATTGTTAGTTTGAAATCCCAGAGAGGCCTAAAATCTGCATATAAAAAAATATTTAAATCAGGATTTCCAGATTTCCAGCTGCTTCTGATCCCACCTCCTAATTTATTTCCTATCACTAGAACCTGGAGCCGCAATATCATATTTTCTACAATTCAACCAACAGGGCAGTGTAATCCAGGTAGGCCCAAATGTTAATATATGATGGTTCTCTATGAGCTATATAATTTCTTCCCACTGCTGCCAAACTTCTCCTGTATTGTGAAAAATCTGGCAGGAAATTAGTCATATAATACATTATCTTGCATACAAGTACTAGAGGAAGGGCGTCATCATCGGGTCTAAACACTGTTCAGATTTCCTCATATATGCCTACAGCCATCATAAATTAACTGATATTTCTAAACGATATACATTTTTTTGTGATAACTGAACTATGATGGATTTAAAGCCAAACTCCAGACAGGAGGACAGCTTCAAAAATAATATTAGTAGCGGGATTAGACAGGCTTTCACAGGTAGGATTATCCAGGGTGCCTCCAAAATCCTCAAAACAAGTTTCTTCTCTCAACCAATTAATACGGCTCCCACTGTACTTTTGGACTGCTCGGGAGGGCAGGTGCTGTGGGTCTCATAGATCTCATTGCTGCAATCGCATCCCCAACCCCCTCTACTCCTGGCCACTCACAAAACAAAGGGCCCTGAGCAGCCTGGAAGTACAGTATGAGCTGTACTCAGAGGCGGAACTACTGGTGGTGCAGCCGGTGGCGCCGTCCCGGGCCCCACGGCTGTGGCGGGGGCCACTGAGTGTTGGTGAGGGGGCGTCGGGAAGGGACAAGCAGGCCGGGTGCGAACACAACATTGGCAGCTAATAGGGCAGCCCTGGGGCCTGGGGACCCAGCGAGCAGCTGCCGCCTGACATTGCAGAGGGAAGCCCGCGGCGCATCTGACTGCTCGGTGAGTTTATTTTCCTTTTCACAGCTTCTCCCCGTGCTTCCCCCGGCTGTGTGAATTGGCACCAGCCAGGAGGACATTATCAGACAGTTGAAGAGAGGAGAGGTGACTTGCCATGTTAGAACATGGAATAGAACAAAGCTGTACGAGAATCCACATCTGCGCCCGCTCCGTCCTCCACATCTGCGCCCGCTCCGTCCTCCACATCTGCCCCCTGCTCCATCCTCCACATCTGCCCCCCCTGCTCCATCCACATCTGCCCCTGCTCCCTCCTCCATACGGGGTGTCAGTAAGATCCTGTCCCGGACCCCCATCGCTCACCCCGAGCAGAAGGGGGAAGGAGGGCCTGAGAAAAAATCTTGCACCAGGGCCCTTTGTTCCTTAGGTCCGCCAATGGCTGTACTTATGGGGTGAAGAAACTCGTTTTGAGGACACTGAAGGCAGCTTGGATGATTGAACCTGTGAAGGCCCATTTAATCCCGACTACTAATTATGTAGTTAAAACGGTCCTCCTTACCAGAGTGTGGCTTTAAGAAGCTAGCAAATTTCTGTAAGCATCAGGAGTGCATCCAAATTTTCCATATAAGAGAGCAAATCTTTTCAATGTATATGAGGAATGCAACCCTGAGCAGATAAAATAATGCAGCGGCTTTGGTGTTACAGGGATTCCAATGGCCAGCAGGTATTTTATACTCTGTTGCTGATAAGAGTTACTGGAACTGAGCACAGTGATCACAGTACAGGTACGGTATATGGCTAACAGTATTGGTGCATTTAATCTATAACATACAGTGCAAAGACAATTGTGCACTTGCAACCTTGAGGCCCTTTTCTGTTTCAGCATAACTGTGCCCCTGTGCACATAGCCAGGTTCATAAATACATGGTTTGACAATTTTGGTATGGAGGACCTCAAGTGGACTAATAGAGCCCTGATCTCAACCTTTTTCAAAAACTTTGGGACAATTTGCAACACCATTGTCAGCTAGGTCTTTAAGCCTAACATCAATGTTTGATCTCACAAGTGCACTTCTGGTTAAATGGACACAAACTTTTACAGACACACTCCAAAAATAGCCATAAAGGAATGGAGGGTGGCGCTTCATAATAATGCCCATATTTTGGAATGAGATGTCCAAGAAGCTCATATAGGTTTGATGACCAGGAGTCCACAAACTTCTGTTCATATAGTTTTAACTAAAGACTGGGCATGATCCAATTTCTAAAATATCTGTGCTTAATGTAAACCTGTAACACCCACCTTGTGCCGTGGAAGGGGGTCCCTGCAGACAGTCAAAGTTAGTCTGCATTGCTGCCCACAGCCCCGAGTCTAGTGGCATCCGCCTCCTCCGTTCCCCGCCGCTCTGTGAGATCCGACGTGTGGAGCCGCCGTGTAGTGCTCATGCGCGCACTGTGTCTTGCCTTAAAGGTACAGTGTACTAATTAAGGAAGAACCCCGCCTCTGGAGATGACCGCACCCTGATGTCAGCAGGTACAAATACTAACCTCGCACATCATTCTGTGCTTGGTTATTACAGAGCTTGTCCCCGTATTGCCTAGCGTTTTAGTCGACTCGTATTTCCTGTGTACCGAACCCAGCTTTCTTCCGGACCACAAATCTTGCTGCCTGCCCCTGACCCCTGCTACTCTCGCAGATTACGTCTTTGGATATCGATTTGGCCACAATGTTTTGGACTGCTCCTGTGCTGGTCACCACCACATGAGAGACCGTGTGTTATCCGGGTTTACTCGTGTGGAGGTACCGTTATCTAACCATGCCATTGGCTCCCTTTCAAAGGTACAGTCAGATGGTCATCTGAAACCTCTTACTCTTTATTCAAAAAGCTTGAAAATTAAGATAAGTTAATTTTGGAATTTACCATTGGGTTTTCTGGGTCTTCGACTTCGGATCTCAAGGTAACTATCAGCCCTCTGGTTATTCTCCTTGATCAAAAGTGGTTTTCCATTGTTCACTAGAAGAAATCTTTCTTTTTCCACCCAATGGGTAGTGTAGAAGGAGCATGATTTCACCATGAGTCTAAAATGTAAATAAGCTGATTGAGGTAGCCAAAATTCACAGTTATACATTTTAAAACTTAATTTAAAGCTTGTCTTCAAATGAATTCATATCAACAGTTCTCTGCAACATAACAAAGAAACACATACTAGGGTCCACTTTCAAACATGACCACAAATCCTGCAACAATTGCAGTAATAGAAAGCAGTTAGCAAAAGCACTGCAAACAGATTAATGGTCATTATAAAACTACAACACATGTTTGTACCAGCAATAATAGGTTTTTAGACATATACCTTTGAAAAAAGCCTTCTGGAACTTGTGGAGAAAAGTAAACTCTAATGTATATATCCTCATTGTGATCTCCACCCCACCGTTCAGCGACTTCCATCAAGGTATTGAGATACGTTGGGAAAAGATAGCACAACTCCTTCGGGGACTTCTTACAGACCATGGATTCCCAGGTACAAATTCTTGGGCGCTTGGGTTGAGGTCCTTTGTGCTTCTAACAGACATACAGATCTGGAAATGGACTAAGAGGCTTAACAGCTTACCATCCTCTCTCGAATTGCCCAATAAATCAAGGAAGAGATCCTTTGTGTCCTTAAGAGGAAAATTCTCTAGCTGCTGTTTAACAAGGACTCGAATGGCCTGCAAGCGAAGCATAGCTTTAAATCGTAGCATTTGTTGCCATTTCAAAACATCACGCTTGAAGGCTCTTTCCGAAACTAGGACTTCAGCAGGAATTTTCTCTAGTTGATTGGCAAGATCATGCCTAACAAGCATCTGAAATATAATTAAGTAGCCAAATGCAAGGTATCAAGGAACAACAGGTAGGATTTGAAAAAATAAAAATAAATGTCACACAAAAAAAGTACACAGCGATATCTCAGTGTTTGCTGACGATATCAAAATTGGGGGGTAATAGAAACAGACCAAGATACTGTAACATTGCAGGGGGACCTGGATAAAATAGGGGAGTGGGCAACTATGTGGCAGATGAGGTTTAAAGTCGTTAAATGCAAAGTTATGCACTTTGGGAGGAATAATAGGCAAATGGGTTATACAATTATGGGTATGCCGCTAGGGAAGTCGGAAATGGAGAAAGATTTGGGGGTCATTGTAGACCACAAACTAAATAATAGATTACAGTGCCAGGTGCTGTAAGCAAAGCTAGTAGAATCTTGTCCTGCATCAAGAAGGGAATATTTTGCAGGGATAGGTCTATAATTTTGCCACTTTACACATCAATGGTTCGGCCCCACCTGGAGTATGCGGTGCAGTTTTGGGCAACGGTCCACACAAACTAATTAAGAGGATGGAGGACCAGAGCTATGAGACACGGCTACTAAATTTAAACATGTTTACGTTTGAAGTAAGGAGATTAAGGGGGGACATGATTTTCCTGTACAAGATGTTCTATAGTCATAGCAACATTAGCAACAAACAAACTTTGAGATTAATTCCGTAACAAAGACTAGAGGACACCACCTAAAACTGGTAGAAAAAAAATTCAAACACAAGGGGCGAATGGGGTTCTTCTCAGTTCGCATGGTTAGGGTCTGGAACTCACTGCCTCAAGCGGTAATTTCCGCAATTAATCTGGAATCATTCATGAAGCTTTTGGACGACTTCCTGAGAGACCGAAATGTACAAGGGCAGAGGTACTCTTAAGAATGAGAACACTCATGCACCTATACACACACACAACAGGTTGGACTTGATGGACTTATGTCTTTATTCAACCTCAAATACTATGTATGTAACTATGTAAAAAAGAAATTGTGTACATAGTAACAAAGATAAAATCAAACCTTGAAGATAATTATGAGGAAAGATGGTTTCAAAAAGACAGTGTCGACTAAAGACTTGATATCCTCATACCAGACAATGAGACCAATTCGATGGAGATACCGCAAAATGTCTTTTAGAAGGTCTTTATCCACGTCATTGTGATAATTTCGAAGTATAATTTCACTCAGAAGATTGTCTAAATCCATTATGCCTGAAGGACAAATAACATAAAAGTTGTATTGCCTGCACATAAACACACAGAGTGAGTAATAGTAACTTTCGTGCTCTCATCTCTGTAAACTGGAACACTTATTGATTTAGCTGCTTAAGCACAGAGCTCTTAGATTAAAAAATAGCTGCAGTTGCATCTAAAACTCCAGGACCACCAAAGTGCAATGAAAGTCTCCAGGACCACCAAAGTCCAATGCAGATGAATACACTTTATGGTCATATGTTTGTGGACAGTTGACCCTCACATCTATATGATTAACTTCTGCTCCACCCAAAATTATTCAGATCTGTTTCATCTCTGATTTCGAATATTCTATAACAGATGAACTCTTCAGTGTGACCATCACCAAACACCCTTAGGATCAGATACTCACCAAAAATTGGTAACCCCTAAACCATAGAAGGTCAGTTTTGCATATGTTGTTCACTCTCCAAGGGAAGACTGTCTTTTGATTCCTTGTCACACTTCCCTGAATCCAGGACCCACTTGAACCATGGTTAGGCATTCCATCATGTGCCCTAACTGGTACACACACTCTCAACCACCCATCCACAGGACAGGATTTCACTCAAGGCCAACCAAGGCCTGGCCTCAGGGGCAGCAGGGAGTAGAGGGGCAGTAGGGGTGTGGAATTCCTATCTCCTGATGCCCAGGACATGCAGTTCCGGGCGCCGGGCGGGTAGTTGTTTTCTACATTTAGCTCTGCTTTGGGCAAGCAGAGCTAAATGTACAGCGGGGAAGCCGCCGCTTGTGTTGTATGCAGCCTATGGGAGGGGGTGCTTTTTGGCGGGTAGGGGGGTGCATTGAGGAACCTGGCCTTGGTGCAGCAGAGAGAGTAAATCCGGCCGGCCCATCCACCCATTATGTATCAAGCAAGGGAGAACACTGTTGAAATTTGGACTTTTAATGTGTTTATGCACTTTGTCTTAATTAGGGTGGCGCACACAATTCTGAACAGAGTGCTGTTATATAATTTTCAGCTATTCTTAACGCATTTATATTGTTAGGTATTGACATAACTTCCTGTTATAAGAATTGTGGATTTGATTTTGTTTTTTTTGTTTTTCCTTTTTGCATTTATTTATTATTTTGGTTTTTACATGATTTAGTATTCACTAAGAACTTTTAGATAGGGATGTTTTGGGATTTTAGAAGGGCAAGCAAGTGCTTTGTTTTTTAAAATGCTAGATAGAATGTTTCCATTTATCTAAACAGCAGTTGTAGAGTAAAAGATTCCTCAGGTAGTGGAGTGGGGAACATAATTTATGTTACAGAAACAAAATGGGTTAGGAGGGAGCGCAGAATTTCCTTTTTTTTAAATTGTTTTCACACATCTATATGAGCCTTTGGGACGTTCCAAATCAAAACAATGGCCATTAATATGGAGTTGCCACCCCCCCCCTTCCTTTTGCAGCTATTTCAGCCTCCACTCTTCTGGAAAGGGTTTCCACAAGATCTTGGAGTGTTCCATGAGAAGTTTTGCCGAAATATTCAGCCAAAATAGTATTTGTGAGGTCAGGTAATGATGTTTGACAAGAAGGACTAGTTTAAAAATCAGTTTTTCACTATGGTTAAGGTTGGGACTCTGTGCAGGTTATTCGACTTCCTCCACACCAAACTCGTCAATTCATGTCTTTATGGACCTGGTTTTGAGCACAGGGGCACACTTTGGTTGATAGGAAGTAAACAGTGGTCTACAATGTCTCTGTACTGCATACTGTAGCATTAACAGTACCCAGTACTTGTACATGAAGTCAATATTTAAAAGGAGTGTCCACATACATTTGTCTATATAGTGGAGATCTAACCCCACACCTTCCTTGTGTTGTAATCCTTTTTTACTGTATGGCATCATACTGTGTACTGTACATTGTTTCCAGATTTCATATGTCTTGGAAGTGCAGGCAGCAGGGAAATAGAATGGAAAGGTAGGGTACTGGGGGTATGTATGGAAGCTGGAGCTTTTGTAAATGTAACCACAACCCCATAGAGGATGGGCATCATGGAATATGACTTCTGAGTTACACAGTAAACAGATATTTATTTGCTATATACACTTGAACTTCAATAGTCCTGTGCCCCTGAAATAAACTCCAGTTATCATTAAACTTTTGAGCAAATTCAATTCCAGGTTGCTCCTCTTTGACATAACTACTAGTAGAGCAAGTCTTGTCCAACTAGTGGTACACATTCTTAAGTCCCTAAAGGTATTTGTCATACAGTTGTAAAGACGTTTTATAAAGGCCAGAGTATTGTAGATGACATGACTCATTTATGATGCCAGCCTAGGCTGTTGGTCAATATAATGGATCACTTACCATGCAGAGGACTGTCTTCACTATGAATCACTTCCAGAATAGACTGTTCCACTGTTTTGTAGATATTAGGCAACATTTTAATAACATTAGGAAATAGCTCCACTTTTCTCACTGAACTCAAGATGTGGTGTTGCAGATTTTCTATGTCATGGTAGTTGGTGCTATCAATGGTAACAACTGGAAGAACCTGTAAAATATGAAGTTCTGATTGTCATATAAAGACTTGATGGATTTACATTTACAAATGTTGGCAAATTTTGATACACAACTAAAAAGTAACCAAGGTATAAAGAGCTGTTTCAGTTCCGCTGCTAATTTACAGAATGCACTGCCAGCAACTGGCTGACTTGTGACTTTCCTTTCTTAACCACTGCCGGTTGCTCAATGGCTGAACCAACTCAATTGATCTCTTTTGAAGATTTGTCTGACCTTACTATTTGAGTAGAATGGCAAGGCCAGAACTGAGCTTGACTATTGATGAAACAAAGTTTTCTGGATATAAACATATTTTGGATAAAGTGGGGAAGAGATAGATTTTTCAGTGTCTCCACTGGCGAGATTCACCCTCTCCATCTGTTCTACTGACCATTGTCAAAACCAAAGAAAGCAAGGGGAACTACAAAACTGTATAGCTGTCAGCAGGTGAGGGGAAGTGTCTAACAGAGACACTTGTTCTGGTGCCAAATGGTGCCAAATGACTAAGAGGGGATGTCCCCTAACTATGGAGAGGTTTCCTCTCACTTCCTGCAGCAACTGCAAAAAAATGAATAAAGAAAAACTGACTTGGGTTTTAACCATTCCCTACTATAAAATCTGATTTAGATATAGTTTAGCTCAAGATATTCTTAATTCCTCCAAAATTTTGTTTACTTTTAAATATTAAACATATTCCATGTGTACAACTCCCCCACCTTAATTTGTATTATAGCCAAAACTTTTTTTAGTTATTGGTAAAGTAGGGACAGTTTAAAACTCTGGCCAGTTTATTTTTTGCTGTCTGTGTACCATTGGGGATATTTCCATTCCCTTCCTGTTCAGGACACATAGGTAGTCAGTGGAAATCTACCAAAGTATTTGCACTCCTACACAGTTGTCCCCAGAACCGGTGTACCTTTACCTCTTGCACATGGGGACAACTAAAATTTTGAATTTCTAAATGACAATGGTCGCCAATAAAAATAGAGGGGTCATTCTCCCCAATAGGGATACAGGCAGCAAGAAAAACTTGAAAGTGGGCCTGATCATTTCCTACTTTATAAAAAAAAAAAAGGTTTTGCCTAGAGATACATTTTAACCATATTCTCGATAATGCCCCATTTGTCAGGAGTTGCGTGCATGAAAAACATACTAATGTACTTTAACATTGAAA
Source organism: Nanorana parkeri (assembly GCF_000935625.1). Lineage (NCBI taxonomy): Eukaryota > Metazoa > Chordata > Amphibia > Anura > Dicroglossidae > Nanorana > Nanorana parkeri. The sequence continues at coordinate 1,335,585 of NW_017306490.1, forward strand.
TATTCTCTGCATAGGATTATGTTAATATTACATTTCTTTGTATTTTGCTATAAATGTCATCTGATATTAATTTTTCAGGAATGGTGTGTAAAGAAAAATCTTCTCAAATGAACAAACAACATGAAAGCATGCACATACATTTATGGTACAATTAGATATCTCTCTCAGCTTTTCTGCCTGCTCAAGGTAGAGCTCAGAGTCCTGACGTTCCTCCAGATTGTTGATGAAATGGAAGAGGTTGGCTTTATATTCATCCAGCATCCTGGAGATCTTCTCTTGGATATCTCTACTCTTTATTTCAACTTCCTCTAGAAGGCATAGATCGGTGTGTGTCCCCACAGTAAGTACTACGGAATTGGGCACTCTCATGAGCAGGTTGTTAATCCAGAATCCTACCAAGTCCATAAAGCACTGATTATCATCCATCTGGTACCTGTATGAGTAGATGAAAAAGGTTGTTAACCCTATGGGTCTCCTTACATTACAAGGTAGTGCAGGGCACGACAACTAAGTATAAACAGCACAGAGTGTACAGAAAACAGTTTGCAATTTCTTTGTTCTAAAGAAAAGCTACAGGTCACGTGACCTCTTCACTTTTCCTGGGTTCTGCACAGCCTGAGCCGGTTGGTGGATCCAAGCTGGGCAGAGCCGAGTGGACAACAAATAATCATGTGACACAGCCTAGATGAATGGACATAGTAAGTTGTAGAGATGACATTAGTTTGTTTGAAGAAACAGAGCATGGCCAAAGCAGCATCAATGCTGCGGAGACTCAATATGCCTGAAGTTTGTTGCCAGCACTAACCAAGAAGGACACTCGGCAGGATCACCGGGTATTTTCAAGGAAAATCAAGTCAGATTTCAAAAAAACAAAGCGGCAGATAGTTTTGACATTTTTCATTTGGAGGTTTTAATGTCTTTATCTTTTTGTGTTTATAATCACTTCTAGTCCCTAACACATTTGTCCTAGGGTGACAACGCTGCTCTTTTACACATGCAGTGAGCGTTGTCACTCTAGAACAGGAAATGTGTAGTTGTCAGGCTTACAAGACAAAAATGAAGGGGAAAAAAATTGGAAAGCAAAAAAAAAATGCAGCCACCACATCTAAGGACTGGTGAGCCGTAGTATATAACATTTTAAGTCTATATTTACTTAACAAAGCGTGCATTGGTTATTGGTTAGTTAATATAGGGTCCCTTCAGACCTATGTATTAGTAGTAACATTTAGCACTTTGTACGGACCGGATGGAAGCCCAGGTAAAACAGGGCAGGTGCGGCAGTGACAGCAGATGCCTCCGCAAAACACAAGTCCAAACAGAAGGTCACTCGCACTCCAAAAGTCAATCTTGTTTATTGACTAAAAATAGTGTAGCATTTTACAGCACCGTTTCGGAACCAGCACGGTTCCTTCTTCAGGCATGTCCCGGTCCGACACCGGATAAGTTATCCAGAAAGATTACAGTTTTGCTATCAATACTGATCTTGTTGAATTAATTTGGATATGTAATCTTTGTTCTTTCTGTAATTTCTGTATATCATTGGTGCAACATACATGTGGGGAAATTTTGTCGTGGACATCTATTTTATCGTATCGATGTATTTGTATGTCTAATAAATCATGTTTTTTTATTTTACTTATACTTATGGTCATGACACCTTATTAAACCCCATATTTCTTTTTGTGGTTCATTAATATGCCAATCAGGAATGAACAAGCATTCAGTCAGTCGCTGTCGGCCAGGCCCCCTGCTGATCTGTTAGAGAAAAAATTATGTAGGCAGCCCTCCTGTACTGGCCCAATTAGCGGTCCTGCCTGACATGATTGGTTGCTAGGCAGCCAGTGGTCCTAGCAACCAATGATTGAAGCAGAGGGTGGTCTACGCTGGGTTACGGCTGGCAGTGGATACATCGGCCTCAGAGAGTGGAACCACTGTCAGCCAGCCATAACCCAGTGCAGATTGGCGATCGTGGTCCAGTCAGAACCGCCGCTCGGTCGCTCATTTAGGGGCATCTGCTGTATATTAAGCCTGGTGTGGTAATGCACTGCAACAGAAAGCAAAGGTCTGAGTCCCTAATGAGATGCTGATAGAAGTGAGAACTAGTAATTGCTTGTTGTAAAAATTTGATGGTTTAAAGCAATGAGAAGCGACAAGAATTAAAAAAAACAGGCTACTGATGTGAACAATGCAATGTATTGTTACTGATGTCTATATTAATTATGAGTGAGAGCAATCAGAATTTATGCACACTGTGTAAAGCCCTACGACGGGATGATTGTTCTGAATACACTATAGGGATTATTAAAATAATCGTGTCGCTCCCTGGACAAAGTCGTTTGTGACGAAAAACGTACGTTGGAAGAGTTTGCTGACACGAGGTGGAACTGAGGAGTCTGTGGACGCGTTATCTGTGTGAGAGTCATAGGAGCACTTGTACTTTGCCATTGATTGATCTTATCGAATGTGAGTAGTTTTACAAATAAAGGGATGTTTTTATGGTAATCAAACGGTCTGTGCGATGATCTACAATCTGTTTTATTGTCGGTGAGGATGAGCAACACCTACTGGATTGATTTGGATTAAACATTGGAGGAGTCTGTGAAACAATCCTTTGACTGGTTAAGGGCAGGAGAACCCCTTCCTGGCTATAAACGGGGCAACATACTGATGACCTTCTGTCTGAGAGGTCTATCCATAAGGTGAGAGGCAGATATTGTTATTTCACACGGTTGAAGACACGGTCGATAGATGTAAAACAAGAGGATTCACCAACAATACACCAATGTTGTTTGCATCACTTTATGTGGACTGATAACTTTTACGCTGATTGAAGCACTTCATGTGGACTGAACACTTTTGCACTTTAACACTATATTAATGTGGATGACTATAAAGTCACATTAATACATTTGTTGTCATATTTCATATAGACATTTGTTTATATGCACCTTTGCTCATGCATAGTTCATGTGTGTTTATTTGTATTATATAGGAGTTCTTAAAAACTAGATTGGGATTTATTTATTTTTCACACATTATTGTGTAGATGTTAGGAGACAGATTTGGATAATATTTTGTGTGACACTTTGGTTCACAGCGCAACACAATTATTTTAATAATTTGTAATAATATTATCATATTATTTCAGTGTTGCTGCTATCACGCATTTGGCGCAGGATCTATTTATATTTGGCACTATAGGGATTACTTACAAATCACCATGCAGCCATACGCTGAGCGAATGCCATTTGCGCTGCATTCCTGTGCACGGTGTGTAAAACCCTACAACAGGATGAAAGTTCTGAGTACACTTTAGGATTTACTTCCAGATCATCCAACTAGCTGTATTCGCATGGCACTCCTGCCACTAGTTGGAGCCAAGGAGCATAGGAAATATTAATCATCCCCTTGGTGATGCAGCCAGTTCCAAGTGTGCTTAGAAATGGCAAGTATGTGCTTCCTCATTACCTACTTGAAAAGATACAAAGACACAGGGGAAGATGGGAGGGCTGGCAAGGCAGCATGGGACTGACCAACACTACCTATAAAAATGATAAATGATGTAAAGTCTGTGATTACCAAACTCTAATGAATCAACAGGATACAGGCCTAATGTTAAACCTGGCAAATTGGATTGCTCATATCTAATGAATACCACAATCCAAAATACAATGGATGCTACCAGCTACCCATTGTTGCTGTTTGCCAGTAGTTTTTGTAGAAAACATATTGTAGATATACAGGGAATTCAGCAAAGCAGTTTTTTTCAGAAAAATCCTCAAGTTTACATTTGTTTCCACCTATTACTATCTACCACTGTGCAGGTCAACCACTAGGATAACCATCGCATGTGGCGTAATAAAGACATGATGAGTGACATAATACTCCAGATGTCCAGCAAAGTCCCAGAAGAGGAAGGTAAAGTCATTCATTTGGAATTCGCTGATCTCTATACCAACTGTCCTCTCCTCCAAAGAGACTGGCATGATCTGGCCTTGGCTCAGGCTCCGGCTTATAGTTGTCTTCCCAGCCAGGCTAGCACCAATGAAAATTACTTTCACCCTCTTCTCCTCCCTCGCAGGGCTCCCCTGGAGTTGCAGGAAATAGCTGCGGATCTGCTTAAGCCCACCTGCACAGACCTCGTCAGGTGGTTCCCTCAGATAATTGTGGGAGGCATTGAACTTTTTCAAGGAAAGACTAAGGAAGAGATCAGGGGGGAGCTTTTGCAACCTATTGCTGTCCACATAGAGTTCTCTCAAAGCCATCAACATAAGGATAGACTTGGGTATGTCTGTGAAGAGATTGTGGGCTAAATTTAAGTAGTGGAGTTCAGAACAAGTAGATAAGTCCTTTGGTAGGTCTGAGAGGCGGTTGTTATTTAGTTTCAGATATTTGAGGCTCTTGAGGTTTGGAAATATTCCACTGGGAATGGTCTCAATCTTGTTCTGGTTGAGCTCCAGCCTTTCTAGGTGGACCAAATATTGGATCTCCATTGGGAAATCATTCAACTCGTTTTTGGAAAGGATGAGAGTCTGAAGTTCTTTAAGACAGCCTATCTGTGAGACACTTCGGAGTTTGTTGCGATCAAGGTTAAGGATTTGAATACTGGTGTCCAACAGAACCTCAGATGGGATAACCTTCAGTCTCTTCAATGACAGGTCCACCTGCCTCAGGGGCAACGCTTCCTTGCCTGCTTAGTAAAAATATATGTCATCAATATATCACTTTGCAAAAATAAAGTCTAAGAATTTATTTTATGACAAGCAACAGTTTATTTACGGATCCAATGTAATCAGAAAAAAAAAACGCAGAACAAAGAATATTTTTTTAGTACAAACATTCTGAAATTGCAAGTTAAAAATAGTCCATGCGTGCTTACTTGCAAATCTGTGTTACCTTTTGCTTTGTTTATGTACAGCAAAAAGGGAATTGGGGTTTAGTGAGGTGTCATGATCACTGCACAAGTAAAATTATAAATACATTTATTGTTGCATAGTTTTACATAATAGCAGTATAAAAATAAATGTCAACAGATCATAAAAACATGATTGCCCCCATATTACCTATATACGCCGCCAGAAAGTGATAATCATACGCCGCCAGAAAGTGATAATCATACGCCGCCAGAAAGTGATAATCGAAGACCTTTAGCAAGATATGGATCCTTTTTTCGACCCCAGATGGCCCACATAAACTCCTGATTGTTTGTGTCAAATTCCAGGTATGGGGAAGTATTCCCCATACCTGGAATTTGACACAAACAATCAGTTAGGAGTTTATGTGGCCCATCTGGGGTCGAAAAAAAGGATCCATATCTTGCTAAAGGTTTTCGGTTTGTAGCGAACACTATCGTTCGCTTAATAAGTTACTAATGATCTGTTTCTGTTGATGTCCCCTCCTGCTTTGATTCCGATGTCCTTGACACGGGCTGGACACGAGTGTTGATTGGAGGCTTGCTCTTGAACATTTAACGAATTCTGCTGTTTTGCTGATACTTGCTCTATGGCTCAGAGCGCCAACAATTATCCCATGTTCAAAGGCTGTTAAATCACGTTGTTTACCTGTATCTTCAGAAAAAAATCACTTTTACTGTCATGGTAAACAACCTGCTTCCCTATTTATAATGGTCTGTCCCTCTAGCAACTTCAGTGCAAAATTATAGCTAATTGGCCTACAAACGTCAGGTGGTCATAATAATCTGGCCATTCAGTGTATATGCCAGCGTGCAGAGCCTATTCTGTTTTACTCATTATTAATAGGTGGTGGTAAAGGGGGTATTTTCTTTTAAAGGTAAGTCATTTAATTTTCTCTTATAGGAAGTTCTGAGTGGGAACTACTTTCATTCTTAGCCAGGAACTGGGCACTTCTATCCCCACCACAATCCTCCTTCTCCTGCTCTTTGATCAGTCTCTTGTTACTGGTTTAACTAAATTCTGGTGTCATTCAAATGAGAAAGGAGAATGTAGGGCAGAACAGAGAGGAGCTACATTGTTCTGAGCAGTAGTAAGAGGGAGGTGTGGAAAGCCTATGACCATCAAGCTGTGCGGCCAGCAGAGATCAAGCCAAGAAGTCAAGGAGAATCCTAAGATCTTGCACAACATCTATGGTAGGAAGCATATTCAGAAACATACACACATCTTCAGGTATGCATACATGTACTATTCACTTTACTAATTTTAGAGTGTTTGGATTCAGATAAAATATTAGCTCTATCTTTAAATCAATGCATGATACACTTCACAGGGATATCTAGCTATTACACTCCCTCTCATGTAAACAAATGCATGTACATTGCTGTGAATCAACCCACTATGTCAAGGAATTAACATTTCCAAGTAAACTTGTACTTGGACTGATATGGACCAAAAGCAGATTTAAATGAAATTAGATTTTCATAGATTTTATTTACTGGAGGGGTCAGTCCACTTTTGGGTGGCTGTGGTTGAGTTAAATCATCCACTGGCTCCTTATATCTCTTTGAGACTCTAGCAGAAATATCTTTGTTTTAAAGTCCAGAGATTAACCCACATGCCATAGCCATAATGAAATACTAATTTATTGGTTCCTCCCATAACTTTTCAAGTTTCAATTTCAATAGTGGAACTGTATTTAACCATACACACATAGACAACCCCACAGATAAACACTGCAAACTGAAGTTGGCACTGTTCATCTACAGGCTGAAGGCTCTTACGGTGGGTGACCCTGTGAGCCCTACAAAATTCAATTATTCTACAGATTCTTGTTGAAAGAATTGGGCCAATATTTTCAGCAGAACAGTGACTGTAGCCAAACAACTGTTTATTTATTCTGACAGCAGCAGGCACAGGCCATAGCCGGTGATTAGTTAAAAAAAATCTTTTAGCGCTTGGCAAACGTTAGTATACTTTGTATATGAAGGAGTGCCATTGCCATGCTATAACAGGAACACAGAACATTCCACTATCTATCTCCATAACATAGGTGTTCTGAAGTCCTCAGAAAGATAACAGTGTAGTACAGGTAGAGTGCACAGAAAATTATGCTTTGAATGGTATATTTAACAGGTCAAAAAGAAGCAAAGAAGGAGTTCATTGTCAGGGTTTACATACAATTTAACTCGCTTGCATCCACTTAAAACTAAAATCTAGTATTAGGTGGACTTGGTGTTTAATGTACAGTTCATAAACATACCGTTCATACGGTATGTAGTATCTATGGCTGGGAAACTACTTCGTTTTGTAACTATTGTTTCTTATCCACTGTGATATACAGTATATATCTAATAGATTAGCTAGGTAAAGTCTAAATATTAATCACAGAAATACATTGAACACTTACGTTTTGCTTCCATGAATTCTTGGGTGAGGCTCTTCTTCAAGTGAAGCAGTTTCATTTCCTTATACTGTTGCTTCTTTTTTCCTGTAGTCATTTGCTTGCATCATCAGAGCAACACATTATCACTAAGGAGCCAAGATTTTAACAGTCCCGGGGTCCTTTTGTCACACTGGTATATTTAGGTGCGCTCAGAACTCAAAATAAACCTACAGGGAGCACATGTAAACTCCAACTGTGTGACATGTAGATTGCTAGCACTGTGTATCATAATGTTTTAACCGCGTGTTTATCCTTTAAGAAACCAGTTTCCCCTTTTTTTTATTCTTTTGTATTTGGGTGCTGCTGATCACTTCCAGCCTCTTTGCAAGCCTGTGCAATGGCAGTCAATTCAGTGGCTTTTAGCCCACACCACAATCACATGAGACAAGGTGACAAAGCAGGAGAGCAATTGGAATAGGGAGTGATGAACAAGGATCTTCATGACAGATCACCAAATATTTTAATGAAAGCTACAGATTAAAAAATTCTGAAGATTTGTAAAATTACATTAACGTGTTAAAAGATATGTTGCTTTAGTGATTGTGATTATATCTACTTTTAGTTTTTCATGCAAGCATTACTTTTATACCCTCCACGGGAAATTAAAAAACCCCCAAAAACTATACATACCTATTTCCTGCAGTCTTCTATCCAGTCTGCTGACATTACTGCAGCTTCATTGTCCTAAGGCTGTGACACACTGCACGCGAAGCAGCGCAGACCTTTCCTCTGTGTCATGTCATTTTCACTCCGGCACGTCAGCTTGTGAGAACTCGCATAGTTGAGCATGCCGAGATGAAAAATGTCATCTTCAGCCAATCTGTACGCATGTACTGTATAAACCCGCGCCTCACGATGCAAAGTCCATTTGGTCGGTACACGCAAGCCGATTCATGCACGCATTCTTTCATCTGGCCGCGCTTAGCTCACACACTGGATGCGAACCTCCGTGCCCGACAGCTTTGCTTCTGCTCTGCAGGGCTTCGCATGTAGTGTGTCACGGGCTTAAAAGAGATCTATGGGTAAGTGTTTTTCCCCATAACTCTCATAAGGGTGACGGGAGGACATAAACTAGCATCCTTGTGAGATATAGCGCGATGTATACTGAGACCGCTGCTGCCGGGACAGATCCCGACATTACTGTCGAGATCCACCCAGCTGCGTGAGTGACAGCTGGCTCTGCCTATCTAGAGGCAGAGCCAGCTGTACCCGCCCCCTCCCCGTCCATCCCACCAGTCAGCGCTGGAGGAATCGGAGAGAGGAGGGGGGAATCCCCGCAGGGAGCCATGACTGACAGTCACGGCTCTCTGCAGGGAGATGATCGAGACGTGAGCGAGCGACGGTATGCGTTCGCTCACTTCCGGATCTATTGAGCCGACGTGTGACAGTTTCATTGTCACACGTCGGCTCGAACTATGAGGATGACTGATTTTCACTCACCTCATAGTTCTACTTTAGCTCTGGTGGCAGGGGCAGAGAGCATTCTTCCCAGGCTGAAAGCCACAATGACAGAAGTTGGGGATGGCGTGAACTAAAAATATATATTAAAAAATAATCTTGCAATCTGACAGCCACAGTTTGTGATGCAGGGGAGCTATATGCAAACACATCCTGCAGCCTCCTTCATATCTCTTACAGAAACCTGGATGTAAAAAAAAAAAAAGTGAGCGTAACTAGTGATAGACTTAAGAGATAGAGGGGAAAGTAGCAGGCATGGACACATTTGTTGGCACCTTTACAGTACATTGAAATAATGCTTCAATCCTGCAATAAAATTAAAATCTATGGTCTCATCTCATGTATACCTGCAACCCTTTGGTATGCCATAGTAAAGCAATAAAGTGTAAAAAGAAAGAAGTTATTGTTTATTCTACAAAGATATTCTAAAACGGCCTGGACGGATTTGTTGTTACCCCCTAAAAATGGTTATAAATAATTGGATGATATGTTTTCTGCAATTAGTATCCCCAATGTCTTGACTCTTGCAATCAGAGAAAAGTAGTCACTCCGCTGTTTGGGATCCTCCTGTGCACCACACTGGCCATGAATCGGAGAAAGCAAAGGTGAGAGTTGTCTGAGGAGATGAGAAACAAAAATATAGACCAGCAAAGTCAAGGCTAGGAGAACAACTTGCAGCTATGACCGTGGTGGCAAATATTGAGAACTTAAAAGTATAGTTCCACTTTTGCAGCCAAATTGGGACCTACTTGATACATGTTCCCACTCACAGTACATAGCTTGAAAATTATTTCATTGCTGCTTACATTTTTAGGTGCATTTTACTTGCTTAACCACTTCAGTACCGGCATGTTACAACCCGTTCATTACCGGGCCATTTTTCCGTTTTCAGCGCTGTGCAAGTTTGGCTGACAATTACTCCGACATACAAAAATAACTAAATTAATTTTAGATCATTTTGGGGGCAAATAGAGCTTTCTTTTAGTCATATTTTATATTTTTTTACTGTATAAAGTAAAAAAGACCAAAACATTTGAAAAAAGGCCTGCTTTTCTTACCTTCGTTTATAAATCATAGCAAATAAAAATGTCAAGACCGTACAAAAAATCCCTGAACTTACAACTTTTTGGAAAGTAAATGCTCCTAGGTGATCGGAGTTTTTTGCCACATATTTGTGGAAATGAAGAAACATGCCGGTATTGAGGGGGTTAAAACATGGAGCTGGGTAATAATGCACAAGATACAAAATATATATCTTGAGATCCACAATTTTCCATCCAACCCCGGACGCAGGATTACGCATAATTTCTGTAAGTTTTATCCTGTTTTATTTTCATACTGTCTGCTTGTAAATCTCATTTTGTAACATCTGCTTTTTGTAACTACCTTTTTTCTATGCGCTGCCCGTCTAGGTTTATTAAATATAGAAATAATAAGCAGGTTTTTGATTGCTCTAAAGAACACATGAATCTGAAGAGGTTGTTGTGTGTCTGTTGTATGTGTATAGTTAATTGTATCATCGGTGCCTAGAAGCTTGGTTATAAGTCATTGCCAGGCAGGGATCTGTGTGCCTGATGTGGGTGTGTGTGGGCTGTGGAAGAAGTGGGTACGCCAAGGTCCTAGCTGAGAGGATAGCATGGGGAATCTTAGTGGGCATGAGGAAACCACTTAAGCTGTCACACTACCATTAGAGTAAACTAGATTGGATGCGAGATGTGCATCTGCCTGTGTGTGTCCAGACAGCTAGAGTTGGGTGAGTCTCCCTCCAGTGGTGGCCAGCGGTAGTGCAGGAGACCAAGTGGAGGTACTAACTCTATAGAGGTAATTTTGTCTGGTTTGGCTAACCTGTATCGGCTAGTGAGAGGAGTGTCTTTGGTGTGCAAAGCCCGTGTGCCAGTCTGCGTGAGGGCAGAGTGTAAAGACTAGGAGAGTCCAGGGAAAGATTCCCCACAAGCCTGTAAGTTGTGGCAGCTTAGATTAGTACGCGTGTTGCTTTTTACGGCCTTACCATCACATCTGCGGACTGGGAGGTGCTCGGGGGGAGTTCCTGTGATGATCTGCCACTGCGCTGAAAGATCTCCGAGGACGAAAGAAGGACGGAGATAGCCTGCGCATTGTCCAACCCTTCCCACGTCCCCGTACCCCCTCCCTGGCCCACTATACGTGACAATTGGTGGCAGCAGTGATGAAGCAGTGATAATTAATCATTATTTCCAGGTATAGTGAAGACAGAGTGATTTTTCAACACTTACTACCTAAATAAGTCAGGTGACCGCTAAGAGTAGTGTGCGTATGTGACAGTGCAGGATAAGGGAGGTGAAAGGGTTAATATACAGTTCATAACATAGAGAGAGAGAAACATAAGCAGGGGGGGGGGGGGGTTAAAA
>NW_017306490.1:1346796-1371353 GCF_000935625.1 Nanorana parkeri
GTTCAAATTATTTTTAAAAATGGATTTTGCTGCTGCAGCAGCTTGTTTTCACTATTGAGTAACGAATCGGTCTAAAAAGAGGAAGGGGAGGGCATTGCAATGTAAACATTGCCATGTGATTGAGGTGATCACACTGATCACAGAGCCATAGTAAGTTACAAGATTCTGCAGCTTCCTAAGATTCTGCCATTCAAAAGGAAGTAAATGTCTACTTTTATATGACTCCCTTCTGTGCTAGTGTTTCCCACTGAATCCCAACCACCATTGTCAAAACTTGCCAGAATTAAAAATGTGTCTGTCCCGCTTGAGATTCACCCTCACTTCCCCTTCATTCTGATAGCCATCACCTGGACTTTAAGTGACATCAATGGGGAGTCAGACAGAAATAAAAACAGGAGGCTCCAACCATTCCCCATTTCGCACAGAATATATATAATTTTTTTTTTATTGAGGTCTCTCAGTTTCTGTTCTAGTTACAGTCCATATACCCACCACACTCCGAGCCGCTGTTCCATCAATGTAAGGTGGGTGCAGCGGTTGTCGACGGATGGCTACCGCCTCGATACACGAGTAGAAGAATGGACACCGGCACTTCAATGGCAAATCAAGTACGTCTCTTTATTGACGTACATGCTGTGTAACCCCGAAACGTTGCACTAAGTGTATTTTGCTATGCAGCAGGCACGTACTTGATTTGCCATTGGAGTGCCGGTGGGTGTCCATTCTTCTTTTCAGTTACTGTTCTGACACATCAAATAGACCAGTGGGGAGCAATCTCTCCATTCTTCATAATAATTTGGCTGTAGCTGGACTTTAATACCTTGAGAAGGGTATAATGCAACAGTTTAGAAACATGCTACCCACAGGATAACATAAGGCTCAATCTAAAGATAGCCAGGGTAAAAACAGCACAACAATCTCCCAGAAGGGAAGAAGAAATGTACAGTCACAGATAAAAACTATTCCTCCTGGAATAATTGGTCCAAATGTTGATAAAAGGTGGTTTGCTATGGCTAACATGGGTGATCCTTGTACCCACCTTATACCAGATCGGCACTACATTATTCCAACTTGGGCTTCGTGCTGCACTCCAATATAAGCAGCTTTTTTACTACTATAACATTTCATGAGGACTTTTTCACCTGGCCCTGTGCAATTCTTATTTCGCTGTACAGAAATGTGATGTTCAACTAATTAGACTATCATCTTGACGCTAATTTCACCAATTTTAAAGAGAGTTTTAATACAGACCTTTACACTCAAAACCAAATTCTACCAATGCATCCCTCTATGTGTGAGGATTAATAAGAATAGTCATGTCAGGTGTAAAATGTTGTGATTTACACTTGCAGAGCATTCACTTGCCAAAGCAATGCACACTGGGATTGCCTTGTCATCAGCAGAGCAATGCTGGGAAGCCTCATCTGGAAAGGCATTTTCCTCCCCTGAGATGTGCATGGTCACAAGTCTAGTCACATGTGCCAGAAATCCAGGAAGTAAATGGAGATCTAGTAATCTGCCCTTAGTAAACATGGCCACGGTCAGAAGACTGGGGAAGCCAGCAATTATGTAGAAGTGCATGTTTGTAGATTAGAAATGTTTAGTAATGACAAAAGGTGTTTGTTGTTATTATTAAGATATGGGTAAAGGTCCGCTTTAAGGTTTTTGCCTGATAACTGCACAATACTTTTAATGGGCCCTCCTTACCATCTTGTCTTGAATTGTAATTGTAATGTCTTCCTTATTTTGTAAAGCGCTGCGCAAACTGCTGGCGCTATATAAATCCTGTATAATAATAATAATAATAATGATGAAGAGAAAAACTGTTCGTGCCTTAGGTGGCTGAAGATGTGAAGCACTGTTTCTACTATTACATTTTAATCTTTTCATCTTCAACCCCGATTGCCAAAAAGTTGGGACGTTGTGAAAAATCTATTTGAAAACAGAATGCAATGATTTGCAAATCTCATATACCCATATTTTATGCACAATAGAAAAATAGGTTTTCTGCCATATTTTGGGTGCCAGCACAACTGAGTGCTGAGATATTTCAGACTGTAAGGTAAGAAGAGACTACACTGCACGTTTGGAAGAAAGCGTAGTGTGTTATGAAGTTTATGAAAGAGAATGTGGTCCTTCATCCATCTGTTTTCCATACCCGGGTTACCCAAGGGTGGGGCAGGTCTGACTATAACCCACTGTTACTGTGTCCTCCCAGGTGCCAATAAAGTAAAATTAGACATTTAAACATTTTGTTACATTGCTAAGACACAAGATGCCATGAAAGACTAAAGTAGGTGAATGACAGTCTGTTGCTGCCTTCTATAGCAGCACTGGTCAAGAATTTGCGATTGTTGGATTATAAACACTTCACTGAGGGTTAGTTCACACCAGAAACTGCATCACAACTGCGTGCGTCTGCGCAGTTGCATTGCAATCCGTTTTGACGCGTTTGATGCGTTTTTTCCCCTGCATGTCCCTGGATGATGCCACAATTAATTCTTTTTTTTTGTATTTGTTCCGATGCATTTGCACTGCGTTTTGATGCGTTTTGTGCAGTGAGATGCAGGTAAAATAGGACAAGCAGTACTTTTTCTGACTGCATCTGAACGGACTGCAATGGTGTGAATTAAGCATAAAAAAGCCCATAGGACAGCATTGTGATGTATTTTGACTGCAGCAGTCAAAATAAACGGACTTCATCACAACTGCATATGGTGTGAACTGACCCTAAGCCATTTTGGATTTATCTTCTGTTGGCAAAATCTCCTAAATATTTATATTATATTTTATAGTAATATGTGTTGTTGTAAAAAAAAAAACCCTCACATAAATTATTTTATGAAACTTATGCAATTCTGGCATAGAAGCCCTTTAATCCAGGACATGCCCACAGATATGAAAACCTGCTGAGGCTTTTAAAGACAGACCATATTGCTGCTTACAAGCCACATGAGGAGTATGTTATGTAGAATAAGGTCAGAGACCAAGAATCAAGACAAAACAGACATTGAAACAATTAAAATTAAATTTATAAACTGTCCTTTATACATATTACTTTGTCAAAGGACAAAAACTTTTTTCCAGAACATTTTCTTCCATCGCTCTGAATATAAAGCACTGGGTCCCCTTCTTGGTTCCTCCTTTGGCAATAAAAAGTGTATCCACAGCCATCAAAAATAGTTGTTATGAATTCCTCCTTCTGTATATACCTCTGTAGCAGTGAGAATTTGTAGGGGAAATGACAACAGCCTCCACAGTAATTCCAGTCTTGCTGCCAAGGTATTGGGAAGCCGTCGCTCAGGACCTCCTTGGTGCCTTGGCAGAGATGGGCCACTGTGAAGCGTCACATGACGGTCGGGCAGACTGGTGTTCAGTGTATGGCAACAAAACCATCAAATTAAATTCCAAGATGAGTTCATCAGTGAAAACAAAAACACTGTGTCATGAGAGATGGACAGTGTCCAGAGTCTTCCTATTATACAAGTCCTCCACCGTAGGTAATCTCCACTGTGACATCTAGCAATCTACAATGTCTATATTGTCTCATATCTGAAAATAGTTTCTTCATACCGGTGAGTCATGATCCTCTCCTGATTTCTTACTCTTGTTCCTAATATGTTTGTACCTGTCCACATAGCCTTTCACCAGGTTCACCACTTTAACTGGATTGATTTCTCCACTTTTGCTGTGACAGATCTAGGAAAGAAATACACTGATCAGATTTTTCACCAATTCAGCAGGGGGGGGGATACACATGCCATTACGATGGTGTACCCCTCTCATCAGTGGCGTCACAAGGGGAATGCGGCCTGCACCCGGGTGATACCAAAATGACTGTCATTTTGGCGTCACCCCCTCTAAAAAGTCGGGCACTCGGTCATGGACCGATGGAAGTGTCAGGAGAGAGGGGAACCGGTGGCATACCTCATCCAGCCCGGTGAATGCCCCCTCTTCTCTCTGCTGGCGTCCATCACCAAGATGGCTGCCGGCAGGCGTCAATTAGATGACCGCGCATGCGCGATGATGTCATCGTGCAGACGTGCGGTGACTTCATGCGCATGTGCGATGACATCATGGCGGGGTGTCGCCCAGTCGCAGCTTCGGGTGACTCCCGGGCTTGGGACGCCCCCGCCTCTCATGCCTTTATATGAGAGGTACATGCAAAACGGAATTTGCTGTAGCAACGCGACCTGGCCAGCTACTGTAGTGAAGCCTTCAAAAAAGGGAAACTTTAAGTCTTCAGCATCGCTATTTTAAACCTATTTCTGATATGTTTACAAAAGTTGAAAATCAAATTAACATTTTTAAAGCAGAACTCTGGGTAAAAATGTTTCATTAACCCTTGCAGTGTGGCTACCCCTGAACTGCAAGGGTTAAGTGCTTGTTTTTGGCTAGGGTCAAAAATAAAAAACGCACACTCACCCAATCCTCTAAGTCGACTTGCTCCATGAACGGTCCCTGGAGCATTTCTCCCCCTCTACTGCAGTGGTCCCGGAGTCATCATGTTCTACACACAGTGTATAGGACGTGAGGATGCCGAAGGTCATACCATTGCCGCAGCAGAAGAGCAGACTGGCAGGAGGGAGTGTGGCTCGGATAATCTGGCAACAGCTCTTATTTGTTGATTTAAAAACTCATAAAACATGTTTACATTTATATATTTTTTTCCTAGAATAAAAAACAAAAACACTATAGATTCACTTTAAAGACTGGCCCCAATACAATTTGGGCCATTTATCTTATCAAAGTTTCACTTACTGAAACCTGTTTAAATTAAATCTATTCTCATGCTACTGCATACTACAAAAAGAAAAGTTGACTGCAGAACAAAAACAAAAACAAAAAAAATGGGATTCTAACTAAACATTTTAGTAATCAGAAGACCTCCCAATCCTTCAATTACCAGGTGAAATTAAAAGGAAAAGGAACCTAAAAATAAAACTAATGCAGCCACCCAATCTAAGGACTGGCAAGCTGTAATATATGACATCACCCACCTTCTGCACTGCTTTGCGTAGGATATCCTTGTATTCCTCCTTTGTAATCTCCCTCTTCTGGTAATATGGTTTAATGGCCAGCTTGACTTCTTCGACTGCTCGTTCCTGTATGTGAAGTTTCTTCATGTACTTAAGAGGAAGAAAAAAGAAGAAAAAAAAAAAAAAAGAAGAAGAAGGATTGAGAAAATGTAAGGAAGAGGAAAGCTGGGATCATGCAGATAAGGATCTTCCTGAGCCATGTATTGTCTCCTAAATACCGTATTTGCTGGCATATAAGACGAGTTTTTAGACTTAAAACCATCCCCCGAAAATCGGAGGTCGTCTTATACGCCGGGTATACAATACCGCTGGCTGTGCGGTAATACTGTATGCACAGTAGCTTCTGCTACATACAGTATACCGTGCTGAGCCAATCACGGCAGCAGCGCTGAACACTGAAAAATGGCCTGGCCAGGTAGGGGATCTAAACACCTGGTCTTCAAGCGGTTAAACATTATTTTGGGCTATACTCGTCTTATACAACGAGTATAGCCCAAAACCTATGTTTTAACAGAAAAATTAGGGGGTCGTCTTATACTCCCAGTCACCTTATACGCCAGCAAATACAGTAGCTATTCCACCTGCACTGAGAATATATTGTAGATAAAATGACTACTAAACCTGTGCAGACAACCAAATCATTTATTGTTCTATGCAGTCTGTAGGGTTAGATTTATACACCATATGCTGTCCTAGGCACACATAAAACAATGACCCTCTGTACAAGTGTTATTGGTTGTTCTGGGGGTGTCCGCCTGCATCCTAGCAGCCAATCAGCCTTTGTTGCCCAGCTGACAGAGTCTTAGGGTTGCATAGTGTCATTGGCTACTGGAAAAAAAAATGACCCAAGACCTTAAAGAGATACTTTACCCATATTTTTTAAATGAAAACAAACAACTTTAGAAATGTTTAGTTATGACAATCTACAAACAGATACTTAAAAATAAATGCCTGCTTTTTATTCTTTGGATATCTCCTTTTTGTTTTCCTCCCCATTCTCCTCACAGTGGCCATTTTTACTAAGGGTGGATTAATATATTTCCCTTTACTTCCTGGAAATCTGGCACCTGTGACCATTGAAATCTCAGGGGAGGAAAATGCCTTTCCCTGAGATCTTGTGAGACTATGGATGAGATTTCCCACCAATGCTCTGCTGATGTAACCTTCCCAGGATGTAATGCTTGGGCACATCACTAATGTCCAAGAGAACCAGGAAGTGTAAAAACAATAATTGTAAGTAAAAAGAAAATATGTTTGTTTAGCTAATGTAAGATGATTTGATATCAGCATGCTGATGTGATTTTTAGTGAAAGGTGGTAAAGGTAGGCTATGACATGTTGAAGGTACCTTCACTGCTGGTCACACCTTATAAATCATAATAGAATGTCAAAAAAAAAACATAAAAGCATGAGATGAATGAACAAGAAAATCTTACCTCATCATTTTTATCTTTCTCTTCTTTTTTCAGTTTTGATTTCCCCTTCACTTCACCTAGAACACCATAGCACAAATCATAAGTCAAGCGTCTTTTGACACATTGTAAATCAAACAATGCACCTGCACTGCACATTCAGCCTACATGGTTATCCTTAGCAATACCAAATAAAAGGAAATCCTCCTAGAAGACACTTCACACAATCCAATTGGCCCTTTCTTGACAAATTGGGGATGTAGATTCAGAAGAAAGCTGTAAAGAAGCCTTTTGGCCTCTGAGCAAGCAAACACTTTCATATTAAATAAGTACTGGCTGTCATTAGAAATTTGCTTTTGATCAAAGTTAGAAACAGATGATCACTACCAGCACCTACTGAAGTAATTAACTGCCTGGGGAACAGTGTTATTAGTCATCACCTGTTTAGATATCTGTATTAAACAATCTATTACTTCCAACCTGCTAGAAAGGAGCCGTGGGTCAACCTGAACCCAACCTTTTTGCAGTTCAATGAACAGGTGAACAATTTGGCCAGTTCACCAGGCAGACCTATGTCTGTATCCCAACAACCAATAATGCTGTGGGGACAACAATGACCTGCACAGCATCATTGGTTGCATGGCAACACAGCCTCATTGGTTGGTTGGATGCAGGTGGGCACACAATAACGGATGACGCTGTGGACCTTGCCAGTATCTCAGAAAGCATTCCCACTGTGTAGGCTTCAAAATGCCACTGGTTGCTAGGACACAGGAGGCCGCAAAGCATTATTGGTTATTATGGTGTGCTCATCTGCATCCTAGCAACCAATGAGGCGGTGTGGCCATGTTCTAGAAAACTAGGGTTGCATATCGTCATTGGTTGCTAGGAAACAGGTGGCCTTGGGTTTGACAAACAACCAGGGAAACCAAACCGAAGCAGGTTCAGCTCATTACTACACGCTACCTATAGGTGCATGCAAGACGGGACACTTCAACATACATTTATGGACATACAAATACTGTTGCTGTTAAGCCGAGGTACAGCTCAGACAATATGACAGTACATACAAGAAAGGACCACACCAAGAGATTTTCAGATTGTCTAACTGCATTATAATCAGAGTGTTTTTTTAGTTATTAAAACACCAACATACTAAAAATATGAATGTGCTTATAAGAGGATGTTAATATTTAGCCATGGATTACCTAGAACACCAATATCTTACCTGTGCTTGCCGCTTTAATTTTTGGTTCATTAGTTGTAGCTAGATTGCCAGGTTTTGGGGTCTGGCTGAGGACTGTTCGACTGATCTGAACCACACATGGCACTGTGGGCTCACTCAAATGGGCGTAGGGAGGAAAGATTGGTGGGAGGGGTAACGGAGGCAGGGTTTGTGGGAACACCTGTGGAAGAATACGATAGAAGTATTAGCGAGGATTGAAGAAACAACCTTCGGTTTATACATATTACGAAGCAATGCTAAGAAAACATTAAAATGGTTTCTTTTAGGATTGACTGGAAGTTCACTGCATTATGTTTACCAGCTTTTTACATAAAAGGGCAGATTTATTACAGGGTACTGTCAGCATGCTCCATGTGAGATGCACAGCAACAGCATTTATAAATGTATTCAGGAAGTGCCGATACTGAGTAATTGGGCGAGTACTTGTACTTGCACTCACCCAAAAGCTCCAATACCTTCCCCGATACCGGAACTTTCGGTCAGGGGAAGATTTCCTCTGACCGGCAGTGCCATAGGGGAACATGGAGCCGGCTTCCCGGGCAATCAGAAAGCCGGGTGGCGAGTAATGATCCGCCTCCCGGCTTCCTGATTGGCCGGGAAACCGCTCCATGCTGATGGGCTGAGAAGCCGGCTTCCCGGCCAATCAGCATCGAGCCGGCCAAACAACATGGAGCCGGCTTCCCGGGCAATCAGGAAGCCGGGTGGCATGTCATTACCCTGTTTGCCCGGGAAGCCGGCTCCATGCCAGCGGAAGCACTGGTATCGCTACTCTGTATCGGCGAGTACTGAGAGCAAAATATCAGTACTCTTACTCAATACCGAAAAACCAGTATCGGTACATCTCTACTATAGATGTATAGATGTAGATTGATTTCCGACATGGTCTGCATTGAGGATTGCATGAACTTGTGCACATTATGGACTCCACCTTGGAAAGGATCAGGACACATTTGAGAATAAAGTGCTTCCACTGTCAAAAATGTGTAGCACAGTAAATGTGTAGAACAGAAAGTAATCACGTGCCTCATTCCGTAGCATATCCCAGAAATAAAAGGATTATTCCTTTCTGCTGGCTGCAGAAGCACAGGTGTATAATCAGGGGTGTGGAAATTTTGGAAAAAACTACTTGTCCAAGGACTAAAGCGGGGGCCGAATCTACTTGTCCTGATACAAAAAAATTATTTTAACCAAAACCGTATATAGCAGTGCTAAGAAGCGCTTCTCATTGGTCAGATAATACAGATACAAAACTAAAATTATAGAGCTATTTATTCCAAATTGCATACAGCTGTTTCAGGCATGATGACCATCATCGGTGCAGTGTATGGAAAGCATATATTGGAGAGTAAAGTTTGGGGTCAAACTTTACTGCAGGAAATGATAAAATTGTCTAAGTTTAGTACTCATGGGTCAGTTTTGTGATATAGATCACTAGGGTAAGTGTACACGCGGCTGTAGTAGGTCCACACGCAGCTCATATTTTAGCATCAGAGATTGGTTGCTAGCAAACGCCTTACTAAATAGAAACATGGATGGGTTTTTTTTTTGTTTGCATGACTACCCTAATCAACAGTGCAGATCAGAGCGGCTGTGAAATTGGCTGGGCCAAGTTGTCGGATACCCCTCAACTCTGTGATTGTGAAAGAGGTTAGGGGCTGTCTCAGGCAGGTAAGCTGAAACATGCTCATTGTGTTCAGGAGAACCTCCTTGCTGTATGAAACCTAGTGTGAAGGTTTAATATTTGGCTATGTGTGGGCACCTGAAGGGGCCTATCTTTTGCAATCCAAGGGACTTGACTGGCATCTTTCTCTGGTCTGTCTGGAGCTTGTACAGTATGCTTGTCCACTGTATGAACCATAGGTTTGTCGTCAGACTTCATCCCGATGTGCGTCAGTAATTTGTTGCCAGCATTCCATGAAGCCTCACTCACGGACTCCTGCCCAGACTCTTGTGTGGCTTTCTCAGGCAAAGTCCAGGTAACTGAAGTGGATGTCTCGCTAGAGGGGTCAGGCTCATCACTGGATACTTTAGCATCTGTATGCTCCTCTGACGGTGACCAAGATTCATCCTGCTGAGTGTTGTACAAAGGGGAGGCTTGAAAAAGGTAAAGAAAAAAAAAAAAGATGTTGATACAAATTACATAATGGATACAATAAAAATAGCTATATAAAACTCAACAGACAAGAACAAGTAAATGCCATTTACTACAACTCTCAAGATTCTCAGGCAGACTTTTTTTGTGGTTAAAACAAGCATTTTGATGTATGTTACCACAAAGCACGATTACATGCTATATATGTGTTGTACTGCGAATCCATGGAGGTTCCACTTTACCGACAGCCACCCCACCACCCAAATACTGTACATGCAGCTTAAAAAAAAGTATGTCAAAAAAAAAAACTTACTTCGGCCTTGCATACTAAGGGTGCAGGTGATGTCGCTGCACCTCACTGTTGCCTCCCAGGAAAGTTAGGCATTCAAAACCCACAAACACATTGCAGGATTACATTCCAAAATAACTACTTTTAGGGGAAGCAGCCTTTAGGCGCAATGGCATCACACGACCCTTTGGGAAGTATTGGGAGCAGGGGCTTTTAAAAAAAAAAAATGTAAAAGCTTTTTTAGCAATATGTATTTAGAGGGTGGAGCGGTCAGTAAAGTGGACCTTGCATTTTCATAGAACGTCCAAGCAACCAATGACTCGGTCCCACAGTGTCATGGTTATGGTGCACCTACCAGTGTTCTAGCAACCAATGACACACTGTGGCCCAGCCACTAAAGTCTCAGTAACCACTGATGCTGTGTGGGTACCACATCGTCATTGGTTGCTAGGACACAGATGGCGATCAATTGCCCCCCAAGCACACATATACTCTAAAGACAAATGCAGGTGTGTTATAGCACACCACAACACATTAGTTTACTAATATATATACATTCTTAAAAAAAAAAAAAAGACCAAAAACCATTAAAGCAATTTCTCCCTGGTAACTAATCACAAAGTTATTAGTTCACACCAGACACAGCATTTTGATCGGACTGGACCGCAGGCATAACGTGCCCTGCATTCCCATGCGGCCGATTGCATTGTGGCCGGAGGGTGTGGCTACGGTGCCATTCACTTCAATGGACTGCCACGCCCCCTCCTGTCCCACAACATAGTGAGCCGGCCGCGATGCAATGCGTTCTGGCCAGAATCGGGCCGGAACGCACTGCGTCTGGTGTGAACAAGGCCGAAGATAGACAATACTTAGGTGATCATATTTAACAAAGGCTAATTCAATAAGGCAAGGCAAAGAGCACCGAGTAGATACAAAGTAAGGAAGGAAACTATATTTCTTTACAGTAAACTTAAGTCTAGCTGGCTTCTTATTGATTTCTACACTTTGCACCTCTATGCATTGCCTTATGGTAGAAGCGGATCTGTTCATTCTTCTAGATGTACAAAACACCAGATATGTCCATTGTGCATCTTGTATGAAAGACCAGAACCTTACACAGAGATTCGTCTGGGGTTTCCTTCTCAGACGCTTTGTCCTGAAGGTTCCATGTCACTCTCTTTATCTGAGGTTTAGATTTAGAGATGGAAGTGGGTTCTTTTTCTTTAAGCTCATCAGACTTCCTTTCTTCTGAATCCTTACTTTTTGAGGTCTTTTCATTAATGTGATTTCCAGCCTCTGTTTCCACTGAATTTTCATTATCCTGAAGAAATGGAATGACTGCCGTTTTGGAGAAGTTAATTATAGTCGGCTCCTAGAATATAAAAAAAGTCAGTCTCCCAAATCTGCCTTGCAGTCCATGTTTGTATTATTCGTTGCATAAGAACAAAAGGTTTATTTTGCAATTAGTATTCCTATTCTATCCAGGATTTATATGAAACATTTTTTAAAGTTTATCATTAAAGTAAAACTCCAGCCAAACAAACAGCTTTGTTTCCACCAGCCCGTGCGCTCATCGCACTGTCCCGTGCCCGGAATGCAGGGGATCGCATACACAAAGTATCCTTGCGTTCTGGGGTGGGAGGGGGTGTAGCAGTGCTATTCATTTCAATGGTACTGCAGATATGCCAACCGCCTGCAGTGTGATTGGCTGCACGAGACCAGGTGCTAATAAAATGCCCTGCGTTCCAGTGCGGTATGATCGAAAAAAATCGTACCGCGCTAGAAGGCAGGGCATTTTATTACCACACGGTCCTGTGCGGCCAAATCGCACTGTGGGCGGGGCGTATCTGCAGTGCCATTGACATGAATGCCACTGCCACGCCCTCTCCTGCACCAGAACGCAAGGAGACTGTGTATGCGATCCCCTGCGTTTTGGGCACGGGACAGTGCGATGAGTGCGCGGGCTGGTGGAAACAAGCCCTAATACACATCTGAAATATACATCTGTGAATTACTATTTAACAAAATGTTTGTAGGTCTGTAGAGCTGGTCTTATAAGCTGCACATCTGTCCCACTGTCTCGCCAGGCAGATGACACTTCATTTTCCTGGTTTAGCTTTTCACTTGAACCAGGAAACTGCTACATTGCATACTACGCCACAGTCCCTTCACAGAGGTGTGTGAATCACAAATAATTACTAATCCTCTGTAAAAGTAAAATAGATCACATATACATGTTCCATATTTAAACTATTAGCTTGAGGTTCAAAAAAACAAAAATGCATCAACTCTTTCCCTGTCACCGACATTAAAGATACGGCAGAACAATGCCTTAAAGTGTATTTCCACTTTTGCAGCTAAATTGGGATAATTACTATTGCTATTGACAATTGCTCATGATCTGACGTTAGCGGTGCAATCGTCGTTTTTGCACGTAGGCGCACCCAACGCATGTTTGCATGTGTATGTGAGGAATTTAATAATTTTCTTTGTTTTTTTTATATGCCTAACTGAACAGACTGAAGGGAGAAGCTTGCCGTGAGCAACTGCTCCAGATTCTGTCTGCCCCAGCATTCATACATTGCCCTCTTAGGCCCCATTCACACACGAATCGGCCTGCACGTACAGCTCCGTGCGGGGCCGTACCAAGCAGCTGCCGGGAAGGACAGGTGCTGTGTGTGATTAGTACGCAGCACCCGTCCTACTCTATGGGGCTACTTCGCCGTACGCCCCCCTACGCTCGCCTCAACTGCAGGTCCGTAGGGGTTTCCTGGCCGGGACGCATACAGGATCCATTACGGCGGCGTATGAATAAGCTCACCCGCACCCCTATGGACGTAGGGCTGCGTAGCCCCATAGAGAAGGACAGGGGCTGCGTACTAATCACAAGCAGAACCTGTCCTTCCCGGGAGCTGCTTGGTACGGCCCCGCACGCAGCACAGAGCTGTAGATGCAGGCCGATTAGTGTGTGAATCGGCCAAAATTGTCAAAAGAGCAGAGCAAAGATGGCCATACACTGTGCGAATTTTAGCCAGTTCTTAATGAACCGGCTGAAATTCGCAGTGGGTGCCCCTGTCGGCACCCTTCTGTCCGGCATCCTATCAGAGCCGGATAGAAAATCTTCGAGTGGCGATAGCCAATCAGCTGTCACCAAAGTTCGAGAATTCCAACAGTGGCACACTCGCAGTTGTCAGAATAAAGAAAGGACACCGCAGAAGATTCCTCCACCCACAATGTTTAGCCTAGATGAAGGAATCGGTTATATTTTTTTTCACCCAGCTGGCAGGTTGAACAAAAAAAAAAAACAGAATATGGCCAGCTTAAGCTCTTGTATGTTACATATCCTTGAAGAGGAGTAATGTAAAAATGTAGCTAGTAAACATTCTGTCCATATAGCACACAAGGTCGATCGCGATCTACCAGTCAATCGCATAGCGATCACTGGTAGATTGCGATGCCCTCTCCTCCCGCCGGTGGGGCTTCTCTGGATCCCCGCTGCTCCCCATCTGTATGCAGCGGGGATCCGAGAAGGGAAAGAACCGCTGCAGCCCACGGCGGAGGACGGAGCCGCTGTCATAGAACTAATGCCGAGCGGTGAGGAGAGAAAGAAGCTCGGCCTGGATCTGACAGGCGGCGCCTCTCTCTCCCCTCACCGCTCGGACTTAGTTTTGACAGCGGCTCTGCCCCCGGCTGAAGGGCTCTTTCACTTCTCGTCGGACCCCCCCGCTGCCTCTGCCCGGGAGAGCATGGGGGATCCAGAGGAGAACCTGAGCCCCCATGTGTGTGGCCGAGCGGCAGGGGATCGGTATATATCAGTGATGTGCAGGACAAACACTGGAGCGATCAGCTTATCACTCCAGTGTTTGTAAATAACTGGGGACACAGTACTATGTGTCCATAGTTATGAACAGGATATGATTTCCATCACTTCCTGTTCATTCATGAGTTTTTCAATGGGGAGAAGCACTCTGTACAGAGGCTCCTCCTCATTCAGAAACTGCTTGATAGTAAATAGTTTCTGAATGAATGGGAAGCCTCTGTCCTTTCCATTCATTTATAATAGAGGCTGCAGAAAAAGAGATTGAGGACTTTGTGTCCTCAATTTCTTTTTCTATTTTAAAAGGGAAATATCAGGGGGCTGTTTGGACCCCTAATATCTCCCCGAAGCCCCCCCAAGAGTAAAAAAAAAGAAAAAAATTAAATAAAAAATAAGAAATAATGAAAATGAAATAAAAAATTGTAAACAATAAAAGAAAAAAAAAGTTTTTTTTCTTTTTCTTGCCTCAGGCGCTAAAGGAGCTGCCTACGGCTATGCTCCCGCGGTGCTCGTGCGGCTGAATGTGCAACACTACAGATGGAAAGGGGCGGGACACCTCTCCCCATGTGCAACGTCGGCCACACAAGCATCACGGGAGAACAGGGCGCCGGCACCTCTAGGGCACACTGGAATATAAGCCGGCTGACTCCCTGCGTTCAGGTGCGGGAGGGGGTTGTATTGAAGTCAATGGCACCGCAGCCATGCCCCCTGCACCCGGAACGCAGGCACATTAGTGCCTGCATTCTGGTCTAGTGCAATCTGAAAAAATAGTGCTTGCAGCATTTTTGCGGATCGCGCTGGAATGCAGGCACTAATGCAGGCGATCGCACTGTGGGCTATGGTGCCATTGACTTAAACGCCACGCCCCCTCCCGCCCCTGAATGCAGGTGTTTTTTCGCTGGTAGATCTCAATGAGCTCGTCATTTGAAAAGTAGATCTCCAGATGAAAAATTGTGGGCGCCCCTGATATAGCACATTATTACCACAACAGTAAACTGCTTGAAATATAATGAAATAACAAAAGGTCACAGGAAAAAGGACAAAAACAGGTTCAAAAACAGGAAAACTATTGTTAAGGAATACAGGTTACCTCATAGTCACCTTCCCGCTTCATCAATATAGCTTCTTCGAGGTCAACATCATCAGGGCTGTCTGCATCCACCGAGCATACATCATCATCTGAAAGTTCGTTTAGCAGGAGGTCATCTAAATGTGACGGAGACCACTGAAGGTCATCTGGCTCCTTTTTGACTGGCGAAACAGAGGCCGACTGAACAGCTTCTTCAAGAGAACCATCATGTGGACTAGACGACTTAGGACTTGGTACATCTGATGGAGTAGACAGTGGAGAATTCTGAGGACTAGCAACTAATGAACCAGAATGCAAGTCATTTACAGGAGAAGCATCCAGGGGTGAAGGAGGCTCTGGGACATCCTCAATCTTGGTTTCCGGGAGCAAAGAATCCAGAAGAGATGGTGACCATGGCGGACTATCGGCCTCAAGCTTTATTTTTTCATCAAATGAGTGATCAGAAAATTCTGAAGGCGATTCATCTTTAATGGAAACCTTCCTTTCAGAATAAAGGAAAGGGTCAATTTCATCTTCCTCTTCCTCTTTTAGTAGGCCGAGCACAGACTTTTTTGTCTCTTGGGTAATTGTGGGAGACTCTGTTTTAAAGCTAACTGTACATGTTATAGTCTTTTCATTGTTATTTGGGGATAGCACAATATGTCTGGTTATTTCGGAGTCTCGAAAATAGGTTTTGTCTTTTGGCTTCTGAACTTTGATCTCCTTGCTGATTTGTGGAGACATCGATCTTTGCTTTCCACGATCTTCCTTCGACTTTTTTCTCTCCTTTGCCTTGAAGCTTAATTCCTTGCTGGAGTAAGTCTTTTCGCTTTTGTGTTTCCGTTTTCTTTCCTTATCAGGACTGATGGAATAGCCTGGTGACTCACTTCTTGAATCCCTCTTCTTTTTCTTCTTCTTCTTGCTGTTGTATGCTCTGTGGGAAGAACTGCTATGACTGCTTGATCTGGACCTCCTCCTTTCCCTAGACTCTGATCGTTTTCTTTTCTTCTCTTTCTTCCTTTCTTTTTGCCGCTTTTTTTTAGAACGTTCACAGCTTCCCGAACTCGATCTGTCACTACGTGCTCTTTTTGCCTTGTGTGATTTGGACTTGTATTTTCTCTCTCTATCTTTGTCCTCATTGGACAGCGACGCAGATCTTGAATCTCTTTCTCGAGAATGTGGTCTCGTTGTTGAACTTGAGCTTGCTTTCACCTCCTCCTTAATGGTTATCTTCTTCTTTTGGGTTTCACTGGTACGGCTTTTAGGCTCATGTGGGTTTTCTGCATCCCAAACTAGCCTACTGCTTGTTGTTGATGTACTTTGAAGAGAAGTCCTGTTAGGAAGAACATCTGGATCAGGTTTAATGGAAACTACAGGGTGTTCCTCTTCTATGTCAAAATGAAATCCACGAGTGCCTCCTGCCTTGAGGTCAGAAGTAATTTTTAGTCCTAACGGACAAGATATTCTAAAGGGTGGATGCTCATTTGTCTCTTCCTCAATTACTTCCTTCTTGATTTCCTTTTCCAACTTTAGGAAAGAAGGAAGGGTAGGGCTTGCATTAACTTGGCTTGTAGATTCTTCCGGCTCTTTATTGGTAGGCGACATTCCAGAAAAGTCCGGGCCCAGCTTAGAAACACTCACTTTGCTTGAGTGGCTGGTGAATTTAAAGCTGCGAAATGCTCCGACTTTTACTCCACCAGAGTGACCTGTACTTGTATTAGTAGAAGTAGTAGTAGGAGTAGTTTCTACAGGTAAAGGGGGCGGAGGAGGTGTAGCTGGCCTTTCTGGGCTGCTAATGGGGGAACCTGAATCTGAACCTGTTGGTTCAAAAGGATCATATATTTCATTTTTAACAGTTTTTTCTTTCTTGATTGATGTAGAATAAGGAGGTGGGGTCTTTTGTGGGGTTTTGCCATCTGAATTACGAAAAGGATCTTTTGAAACCGGACTAAACTGTCTGCAGGAATTAGTGGAACCTCCACTAATTGTTATACGAAGCCCACCTCCTCCAGAGTCTGAGGAGCCAATGTTCCTTGAACTGTTGGAATAAGTTGATGATTTGTTACTGCTTGATGCTGTACCACCAGTGTTTCTTGAATGTGCTTGTGATTCTTGTCTGGTGTTTCTTTCCGTGTTTTCTCCTGTAGAAAACCTGCCTAACTGCTTACTGTCTCCTCGACCAGTTAGTTGGTTCATGACGGGTCCTGAAGGATTATTTTCTGAGCTCTTGTTGGTTGAGGTTTCCAGTCGCTTACTGACTTCATTGTTAGGGCTGTAGTCCGTTTCCCTTTTGATCTTTGGTATCCGGGGAAATTCCGAAATGTCCAGTCTTAGTTCTGGTGGCTTGGGAGCATACTTGTTCTCTGCTTTCTTCTGTTGTGCAAGATCATTCTTGCTGGGCAGTTCTCGTTTGTGAAAACCCCCATTGAAGCGTGAAGCCTCCCCAGATTTAGATGTTGAGCGGCTAACAGAAGAATGCACCTGGACAGCCCTTGGTGTGAAAGCATTTTTTAGTCTGAAAGTAGGTCCTCCAGATACTGAAGAACTGTGCCCAGATAGGCCATCTAAGCTGCTAGAAGATGAATGTGGTGACGGTGATAAAGAATAAAGACCAGCTGAAGGAAAACTGGGTTGAGGTGGCTGCTGTTCAATGGGCTTCCATGTGTTAGGGGATGTGGTTGTTGGGGACCCTGAGTGAGACGGGCTTTGTTCCATTATGTCTGCTGGTGTTGCAGCTTCTCTAGATGTTTTTCTCTGTGACGTTGCATTACCTGTACAATAACCAAAGAAAAACAAAACATAACATCTGATGTCCTACTTTTTTCTAGTATGGAGCTAGTATAAAATCATAGGAACATTGCAAGAATTTCGATTTTTGACTTACAAGACCAGATTCTTAGACCATGGTTATATGCTGCTGCCTTCGGTAATTGGGCGCTGGCAATTTTGCCAGTGTTCAACCACCTGAAGGTAGCTGCGTATAACATGTGCCCTGTACTGTACAATTAAGAAATATAGTTCTTTTTATGGCCTAAACGTTTTCATGAATCACATTATTCTAACAACCACGAAAAAAAGCTGATCGGTATAACATGTACACATCTACAGGTGCAGACACATACATCTGCAGAAGGTTTTTAGTGCTCCAACATGTCCTAAATGCCAAGGCATTTCGATATTGGCACTAACTGCAAAAGCAAGTCAAACCTATCACGGTGATGGAACAATAAAAATAAAAAAAATAGTATGGGGGCAGGAAGAAGGCAGCAAGGGTTGAAACTACCAGTTATTGCCATAGAACTGTCTATTTAGAAATGCCCATCATTTGAGAAGAGCGGGAGCAGTAAAAGCTATTGCACGCACATGCCTGCACCGCTATCTCAGGAACCATATAACTAATGTGCAAGTCCCAAACCATGACTGGCTTTTTTTATGGATTCCAACAAACACATTATCACTTGTTCCTTATGAATGCCTTCTTGCCATTAAAATTAAATAACCAATTTCCTAATTCCTAATTTTGTCCCCATCTTAAACATCATTTATAAGTAAACAATTCATGTCCACAGGGGCCCTGGTTTCCCCAGATTCTATAAAGCACAGAGTACATTAATACATGTCTACATGCTAGCCAACACAGAGTGCGCGGGGCTGTGCAGGACGGCATATGGGGTACAGATAGTACACCTGTACCGGTTGAGGGGAAGGATCGCGGAGGGAGAGAGGGGGCCAGGTTTAAGCAGGTAATTCAATTTTTCCAAATTACTTGGAAAAGTGAACTTTCACTTTAATGCCCATCATGCATGTTAGGGAGTGCTGCTGCCCAGATACCACAAAATGACACACAGTGGAATGGGGGCAACACACACACTGCCCTACTCGTGCGTTTATTTGCATGCAGGTGGTAGGGACAGCAGGGTTGGTTTTATTTTATATTTTTTTACTTTTTAGTGATTTTTTTAAAATGTTATTTTATCACTTTTTTTTCACTTAACTTTGTTATCACACAAGGGCTAACAAGCTCCTATGTGATAGCAGTAAGAGGTGACAGGTTCTCTTAATGGAGCATGCCCTCCGGTACAGGAGATCGTGCACAGCACCGGAATGCCCTCCACGATTGACAGACAAGATGCCAAGGATTACCCCTTCAACCCCCCAGCCCAACAGGTTGGCAACCATTATGAGAACCTTCCAAAAGACAGGAAGGAAGAACTTTGCACACACCAGAGCTGTATTTCTAAACCACGAACCCACGGTTAACTGGTCAAACAAATCAGACTGCCCAGGGTCAGGACTGGTTTGTCCCACAATGACCGAATGTTGTGTTGTAGATGTCTGGAGTGAAATTGGGCAAAGGAAGTGCCTAATTCTTGATTGAAGAATAAAGTGAAGATGATCACAGGATGGTCTTTAAAACTGCAGGCACTAGGAAAATAAAACTGAGGCATGCGGGTAAGCTCCTGCTCAGAATAAAGTGAAGAAAAGAATTGATAGATAAAATCACAGGTTGGCCTTTAAAACTGCAGGCACTAAAAAAAAAAACAAAAAAAAAACTGAGGCAATCTGGTAAGCAGGAGGGGGTTATACTCTGGGCTGGCCTACAGATTTTGTCTGTCAGTGTTCAGTCCTTCTCTAGGCAGCAGTAAAATCCAAAGGTTTTCAAAGTTCCTGTGTACCTTAATGGACAAGAAAAACATTTTTTGGGGGGTTAAAAGGAGAACTATGAGGTGAGTGCTTTTCACTCAGCTCATAGTTCTAGCCGACCTGTGACAATGAGACTGTCACAGTTCGGCTCAGTAGATCGGGAGGTGAGCGAACACATACCGGCGTTCGCTCACTTCTCGATCCTGTCACGGCTCTCTGCCGCGACAGGGGAGGGGCTGAATTAAGAGCCAGCTGTCAGTCACGCAGCAGGGCGGATCCCGGCATAATTGTCGGAATCCGCTTCAGCTGCGGCGTCTCAGTATACCGCGGTATACTGAGCCTAGGGTGACGGGAGGACGCTAGTTTGTGTCCTCCCGTTACCCTTAAGGAGAACTATGGGGAAAAGCCTTAACCCCATAGTTCTCCTTTAAGGGAAACCTGTGCTGAAAGAAAAAAAAGTCTGAAAATGCTAGATGCCTGTCTTGGGCTTCAATATTTTTCTGAGTCACCAACTCAGTACAAGTGTATCAAGCAAAGACAGAAGTTCTGATATACATCCACTTCCAGCTCAGTGATTACTGAATCCACTCATCAAGATGGCAGCAAGGAGACCAGCATTTTCAGGAATGGCATCCTGTGTATTGCAGACTTTGAAGGTAGCACAGGCTACCTTCAAAGTCTGCATCTGACATTAAACAGAAACTAAAAGAAAGCACGGCTGCCTCCCTGAATGAGAATCTTCAATAAAAACAGATGATCATTAATTGAATCTTTTCCATCCACTATGCAAGCAAGAAAACAAGCAAGATTTACAGATAAATGAATCCAGGTAACTGTACTAACATATTTCAAATTGGAACAAGTGACATGCGAATAGTAGCTTACCAGCTTTCTTAGCTATTAAAGATCCATCTCGACTAATGACGATATCTGAGCTTTTCATCATCAGCATGCTCTGTCCAGACAGGATGCTTCCCAGAAGATCTGGCACAGGTTCTGCTACTGCCACAGAGTCGTGAACGGGAGCCACGCCGCCTCTGGCAAGATGTAAATGGAACAAAATAAATCAGCAGAGGTCTTATTGGTTTACATACATTGTGAGAACACTGAGCAGGCTTCAATAAAGTGTAGCTCTAAATGTACGAGACTGTTTTACCAGACAAAACCTGAGAGGACATACTTGGACTTTTTAGTTGCCAATTAAATGATGGCCACTACACACATATGGTAGTAGACGTGCAAATTAACAAAGAGCAAAAGGTATTAAAAACACAATAATCATCTTTCATTTATCTAACTGATTAAAGGTGAAACAAGAATGTTGTGTTGCTGCAGCAAGCAGATAACTCATTCTAATCATAAGGTAGCGTACTTCCTTTGATCAGTCTTACCGTGACAGCCCCACAGAGATCGGTCTTGCAACAGGTTGATGGGACCTTAAGGCAGAACGAGACAGGATCCTTCTCTTTGCAGTAAGCGGAGACGACAGACTACTATCATTATCCTCATTACTGTAAAACATGTACAACCATCAGACAAAATTATAAAACTACGTTGTTTGCAAAAACAGTCTAGATCAGTAATTAATGGCACAAACAAGTTATTGGAATAAGTTGTATAGAAAGCTTTTATGACAAATTAAAGCTAGAAGCTACAAGGATGTAATGTAGTCAGAAGCTAAATATTTGCATCTTTAACAAAATAAAGTACAGGGTATGCAAATCCACAATATGTTTTACTCCTTGCACTACAGTTACCAGGGATACGAAGAGACTATTGTATCAATACAATATTAGAACAAACAGTGCCCTTGTGTGAACAGACAGCCAGTCCAAGAGTGTATTTGTCAGCTTTATTCTTGAAAGCAGACTTGTAAGGTGTTTACCTGTCGAACGGATCTAGGTCATTTGGATTTCCAAATACAGACAGCAAGGCAGCTCCAATGTCACCTCTCATGGAGCCAAGTGTTTGCTCAGATGCCCTCTGTATACGAGGTAATGTTGTCCCTCGAGTCGGACTGCAAATACCCAAGGATTTAGCTATGCGCCTATGAGAAGTCGGAACTTTCCTATTCTGAAAAAAAAGAAGAAAAACATATACACATGGGTGTACAGCATCAACAGAACCCTTTTCTATGTGAATCTCCTGAGTGGAGGCTGCTAGATTTAATTCAAATCAATACATTCTCCTATTGTTCTGTATCTACAGTACAGAATAGCATAGGGAAAGTATAGTAGCTCTTAATTAAGTTTATATTTTTAAAGTTCTCATTGTAGCATTTCCTTAGAATAACCAATAATAATTTTCCATTATGTTGTGATTGAGAAATACATTCATGAAATGAATTTGCTCCAGAAGGAGCAAACAATGAATTTGCAATTACTCTGCCTCTCATCAACTGTGTAGCTAACTGATCTGCTAACTAGGGAACAACTATTTAAAAATATGTCTCAATACACAGGGACTTATTGATGTGCCTGCTGTGCACCAAGTACCTAAAAAATTTGGACAGGAATCACACCAGTGATTAAGTTCTAACTGGAAGGTCAGTGCTTAAAGTGCATCTTAACTCAAAAAGTGAAGATCTGATTTGTTATAAGGAACATCAAGAATAAAAGAAGTGTTAACTGGATTTTAGCAGTACCCTGAAAAATATACCTTTTATCATGAATTCCCAGCGTACTTTCTGGTATGCGAGGGTGCCTAGGAACCTATGTGCCATATATATAGATAGATCTATAGATAGATAGATAGATCTATAGATAGATAGATAGATCTATAGATAGATAGATAGATCTATAGATAGATAGATAGATCTATAGATAGATAGATCTATAGATAGATAGATAGATCTATAGATAGATAGATAGATCTATAGATAGATAGATAGATCTATAGATAGATAGATAGATCTATAGATAGATAGATCTATAGATAGATAGATCTATAGATAGATCTATAGATAGATAGATCTATAGATAGATCTATATATATCTATATATCTATAGATATATATCTATATATAAAGTCTCAGAAGTCACTACTGTGATGCCACCTTTTCTCCTTGCTGGAGATTCTGACATAAGAAAGCAAAGTCCTGCCTGTGCTAAAATGACCATCTCCACACAATGACACAGTGCAGAACAAGGCATGTTAAGTCAGCAAAGAGGAAAGATTAGCTGCAGGAGTCATAATACTGGCGACTAGTCTTTTGCCTTCTTTTACACACCGCTTTAGTTGAGAGTCTACGTAGATATGTTTTTAGGTTGCTAACAGTTTTAGCTTCATGGAAGCTGGAATGGTAATGTCGTCATGACATCACAGATGAATGTACAAGGTGCTCTTTTTATACTGTGCTGTTCTCATGTGCTCAAACAGCGGAAACCAGCCACATAGAGAAGCAAGCAAGAAGCAAGAAATCCACATCACATTTCTTCTAGGATATCTGCTTTGCTAGGCACACAACTCTTCCACAAGCTAACTTTGGTACTGTTGCCATTGGAGGCAGACAAGGCTAGAAAAAGCAATACCGGTTACTTGTTGTTAAACTAACAGGGGTAGTGTTTTTTGTTTTGTATTTGAATAAAAGGGAAATGTTTGAACCCATCAATATTTTATTGAGGTGTGTGCTTCTCCATTTGTCCTGGCAAGCACTGTAACCGAGACAAAAAGTGAGGAAAAAAACAAAATGTTGACGTATCACTAGAACAGGAATAGAGGGGAAATCTTCCTATAAGGGACACCTGCTCAGCTAAGAGGGTTATAAATCATTTTGGAGCATTTGCATCTCACTTACGTTGTGTCTATTAGTATAGAAGGTGACGGAAACCATTCCCTTCCCTACCCAAATGGAAAGGAAACAGTTTCGATTAAGATCCACTTTAAACTAGGTATATATATATATATATATATATCATTAAACCATTACCAGAAGAACCATGAGAAAATGTAAATCCATGGACTTTTATATGTCAGACATGTAAAATAATAGACCAGTGGTTTTCAATGAAGTGTGGAGGGGGGGCTCAAGTGAAGCACATGTTTAGAAAGAGGTGTATATTTTTTGCCCTGTACTATGGTACCTGATTCTGATACTGTTTGCTTGACACTTGTCTGAAATTAAAAACATTTACAAAACCTTCAGTAAAAAAAATATGGGGGAGTCTCAACTGCAGCACCTGAAAGCACCAAAGGGCACACATAATTTGTACATGAAATACTACATAAGTTTTCCAAAGCCTGAAACCATACTACTATAGGGGATGATCAGAGAGTGTGGACGTTACATGAAACTGCTACAGATCACCGTCATCACTGTCCCTTTGCAAATCAATGCTCCCATTCCCACTACTGCAAAGGGCTGCATAGCAAATACTTCACATGACCCCCTCAGGCTGCAGACTGGGATCCAGGGTAAAAGACACTCACAGTTTGCCTCCGCCCCTTCCGTTTCTTGACCCGCCGCTTTCGCCTTTTCCCCACACAACGACTCCCTTTCGACACTTTGGACTGACCCCTTTTTCCTGAAGAGAAAAAAACAAACAAAAAAAAAACGGAGAATGTTCCCATTTACAATGTGGTGGGTGTAGGGTGTTAAGAGCACTAAAAGCATCCGTTTTTTCAAATCAATCACTAAGATAGGAATAATATATAAACATAAGGTGTAGAGGTGTGTGTGTGTGTGTGTAGGTGTGTGTGTGAAGTTGTAGAGGTGTGTGTGTGTGTGTGTGTGTGAAGTTGTAGAGGTGTGTGAAGTTGTAGAGGTGTGTGAAGTTGTAGAGGTGTGTGTGTAAAGTTGTAGAGGTGTGTGTGTGTGTGTGTAAAGTTGTAGGTGTGTGTGTGAAGTTGTAGAGGTGTGTGTGTGTGTGTGAATTTGTAGGTGTGTGTGTGTGTGTGTGAAGTTGTATATGTGTGTGTGTGTATGTGTAGTTGTATGGGGGTGTGTGTGTG
>NW_017306490.1:1371705-1397747 GCF_000935625.1 Nanorana parkeri
GTGTGTGTGTGTGAAGTTGTAGAGGTGTGTGTGTGTGAAGTTGTAGAGGTGTGTGTGTGTGAAGTTGTAGAGGTGTGTGTGTGTGAAGTTGTAGAGGTGTGTGTGTGTGTGTGTGTGTGTGTGTGTGAAGTTGTTCGCGCACACGCACCTCTACACCTACACGCACCTCTACACCTTTGCGCACCTCAACACCTTCGCGCACACGCACCTCTACACTTATATTTACAGATGAATTGTAATAAAAAAAGAATGCCAATATGTATAGGACAGACTGGCTCATGAAGCTACTTAACAGACGCAGGGCGCTTGTATTATTTACAATTCACTTTATTAATGCAAAATTAACAAACCACAACACCTCTGCTAAAATCCTGCAATGGTTTAAAAAACAAAAAAACACATCCATAGGAGGGTTTTGTCAATTGTGCATTAATGAAGTTGTTGTAAATAATACAAGCGCCCTGGGTCTGTTAAGTAGCTTCTTGAGCCAGCCTGTCCTATACGTATTGGCATTCTTTTTCAGGCTGAAGCATTAGCTATTGACTAATGAAGACACGGATATATATATATTTTGATAGAAGGATAGAACAGATTTTTATGATAGAGGAATCATATTGCCCTGATTAGATATTCTTGTGTTTCTCTGAAACCCACCGACTTTCCTTCTCCTTCTAGTAGATGCAGGACGAGGGGTGAGATTACGTGTGTAGACAGCAGTGTTTAGTCCAGCCACAACTGTTTCAATGGTTTCATCGAGGAGAGATGACAACAAATATCTGGGAACATTCTGTAAACAAATAAAAATTGAATTAGGGTAGAGAAGAGAATCATTTTAGGTAAGTGCCACCAAGGTCTTACTCCAATCAATGAGAG
This sequence comes from Nanorana parkeri, assembly GCF_000935625.1. NCBI lineage: Eukaryota > Metazoa > Chordata > Amphibia > Anura > Dicroglossidae > Nanorana > Nanorana parkeri. The sequence goes on from NW_017306490.1 coordinate 1,372,579, forward strand.
TCTGTTCACTCTTTCAGTAGATTGAGGTATTAACCCTTTCGCTGCCAAGGACGTACGGAGCTACAAAAGTGCTTCACCAGAACCCTGGGCATACAGCTCCACTGTGGCTGTGCAGATTACTGCTTGCTTCCTTCTGGCTTCTCCATAAGCGCATATGGAGGGCCAAGCAAATCATCTGACTGATACAAAGCATATATAGCAGGATGTGCTTGCAGAAAAGGTAAAAGGACTATTGGTAAGGAATCATCCCTAGTAATTACCAAGCAGGCTATGGCCACTTCACTCCACCCAATGAAGAACAATTTTGAGTGTTCTTTAAACAGGTTTAAAAATATATTACCAATTGTTCTGCCCCATTTAATTCTTCAACGATATCTTATCGAAATAGCCGTTACTGTGCCCCAGTGAGCTAGTGCCAAAAAGTACAGCAGGAGACACATTCATGGCCCTCTGCTGCATTGTCTATGACAGACACTTGTTGTAGTGTTGTGCCTCTATCCCCTCTCTTTGCCATTCACAAAATACAGCTGAAGCATCATCACTGTGCTGTGCTTTGTGAATGGCACAGAAGACCGAGGTGACAGAGGCACAAAACCAGAATTGGTGTCTATCAAAGACCCAGTTCCGATGCAGTAGGGAACTGGAAGTGCGGATCCTTCTGTATTTATAGCGCTTGCTCTCTGGGGCTCAGTAACAGCTTTTTCAGTAAGAAATCATTAGGGAATTATATGAGGCACAATAAATGTTAAGGTTGTTAAAAACGCTGTGCCTGGAGTTGGGCTTTAAAATGACGTACATCAATTCATAACATAAATAGGTAAAGTCATTAAAGTAAATTGCCAACAAATGGCATATATCATGCACGCCTTATCAAAAAGGTATATATGTATATACACAGAGTTGTTTCTTCTTTAGCTACTGCTTAACCATTAAAAGCAAACAACCCAAAAATGAATGATGTTACTACTGTTACCTGTGTATTGCGTGCTGTTGTGCGGATCCTGTTGACACTGGCCCTCACCCTCTCACTCTGCCTGGTACGTGCGATGGCTCGAGTCCTTACAATATTGGTCCTGAGCCGGCTTGTGGTGGGAATCACATCGGCAAGCAAGCTGGCCACCTCTTCTTCACTTACGTGATCTGTCATAATAAATAAGTACAGGTGGACTCACTGATTGGACAATGGGGGGGGGGTGAAACTGAGTCACTTGAGATTATGATCTTATTTCTCCCCTTCTACTGTTGGAGATATTTACTTACTCTCTGGTGAAACCTTTATCTACGTAAGAGTAAGTGAAGGGAAATCCCTAAAGGAGTCCCAGAAAGCAGTAAAACCTGACAGGGGGTCTAATTCTTTCCCACTCTATCCACACCTAAAATCTATTTTTAAGCTTATTGTTCTATGGGAAAACATTAAGTCATTTGAGTGAAGTGTGTGCACCAATCTCGCCTCTGTGTATGGGCAATGGTGTATCCTGGCACTTGCTGGGGGTGTGTGTGTGTGCATGACTGGGTGTTTATATCTCCCCACCTGTACCTATGAGAAATGAAAATCTCCCAAAAACTGCTCTCCATAGACTAGCAATGAAGGTTCTGTCAACTGAACAGGGGTACGTCTACACTGAAGGGGAAAGCAAAGAGCAGCACTCAAGACCTGTTGCAGCCAATTAACTCAGGGAAGAAAAACAGCAAGAGATTTCCCAATCTTCCAAACTAATGCTTCCCCAAACAGCTGTCGGTAAAAGGCATCTGCCTGCCACCATAGACACCATGGTCATCTGTCCATTTCTGCCCTAAGTAAGCCAAAGCTTCTTTTCCAAGTACACATCTTTGACATGACAGACTAAAGTTGGACAAAAACTATACAAATTTTGGCCGGTTCTTGATGAATCGCCTGAAATATGCACAGTCGGTCAGCATCCCTCGATTAGCTGATCGAAGGAGCCGGTCAGAAACTCTTCGCACGAACAGAGACGGCAGTCAATGTTCAGGTAGTCTGACAGAAACCAGTGGCCGCTATCAGAATACAAAGCAAACAGCAGGAGATTCCTTGATCAACGCTCTTAAGCGTTGATAGTGGGATCTGCAATGTTTTCTTCATTCAGCCTACAGCAGAGATGGCCAAACTGTGGCCCTCCAGCCGTGGTGGAACTACGAATCCCATGAGGCTTTGCAAGATTCTCACCTACACAGACATGACCCATGGGATTTGTAGTTTCACCACAGCTGGAGGGCAGGAGTTTTGCCATCCCTGGCCTATAGGCTGCATAAAGAAAATATTACATTGTATGGCCAGCTTAACCCTCTGAACTTGTGCTGGTGCAGCTATAAACAACATACCATGATCTGGCTGATTAGTAGCAGCACACTCTGGACAGAACCATTCATCGACAGGAACAGCATTGAGAGCCGGGATCAGACATTCCATGTGGTACCTAAGAAAAGGAGACAATACATAAACTTAAAACTTTCTCCAAAATGAACTTCAAGAATAGCTGTAAAAAGGCAGTAAAGCAATCACGGGTGCAGGGTATTAAACATTTGGGTTCATTCTGTGCACAAGCAGAGTCCAGTGTTCATATGGTCACAGGTAGAGATGTCCTGATACCAATACCAATAATAGTATCGGTATCGGGGACAATACATGCCATTTTTACAAGTACTTGTGAAAATGCCCCAAAAAACATAGCACCGATACTTCAAATTTTTAAATCGCTTTGGGCTGCCTAGAGGTGCTGCGCTTACTGGGGACCTCCGGGCAGCCTGCCAGGGACCTCACAGCGCCGCCACCTACAAGGCCGCCGCCAGAGAGATCGGGCACAGGCACCCTGCACAACGCTGCCTCCCACAAGCCTGCCACCGCTAGAGAGCTCGGGCACAGACACCCTGCACAACGCTGCCTCCCACAAGCCTGCCACCGCCAGAGAGCTCGGGCACAGACACCCTGCAGAGCGCCACCTCCCACAAGCACGCCACCAGAGACATCAGGCACAGACACCCTGCACAGTGCTGCCTTCCACAAGGCCACCGCTGCTGCCAGAGAGATCAGGCACAGACACCCTGCAGAGCACCGCCTCCCAGAAGGGCATTTTTGGCGTTTTTGCTGCATTACCAATCCACTAAAAATATGAAAAAAGACCATGTAAGAAAAGAGCTGACACCAAAGTGCTCACCCAGCGTCACAGCCATCACAAAGCAGCAGTCTGTCTTCACGGTCACTGCGTCCACAAACCTCACAGTTTGTTGGGTCCTCCTCCACTACTATCACATTTTTGTTTTGTATAGGGACCTAAAAGGAAGAAAAAGAAAGAAACATGCACATAAGTTCACAATATTTTATTACTTATTATTGTATATATATTGTACATTACTTTCTATCACGGTTACTGTATAACAAGCAAGTACGGTCTGGGATACTTTTAATTTGCACTAACAGTTACATTTTCAGGACAAGCTTTCCAACGGTGTTACCTTCTGGATCCTAGCAGTACTGATCCTCAAAGCTTTATCATGATGTTAAAGAATGCCTAACATTTTTCTAAAGTTTTTCGCATGAGTACTGCTTGGACCGGGAACATGGGAACACCCCAAAGGCTTGTCCTGAAAATGGAACGGTTAATGCAAATAAAGAAAATTAATTAAAAATAAAATGATCACAGACACTACTCCATTGTTTTGTTGCAAATCCACTAATACAGCTACAATCACCTCAAGCAGTGAAACACTTGAGATCACATTCTGGGCAATTCAGTATCCTGGTTCTTGCTCTTAGTTCTATAATAGAATGCAGTCAATGTCTTTCCTGAATGATGACTAAAGCTGGCCATACACCTATAGATTATCTGCAGATTTTCTATGGTCAGATGGAAAAAGTGCAACAAATTCCTCCATCTGCGCTAAACTGTGTGGATGGAGGAATCTCTCACAGTGTCTTTCTAGTCGGCCCCGCTGGCTCTCAAAATACCTGAACAATGATTGGATGCAGGCATTGTTCAGATATTTTGAGAGCCAGCGTGACCAACTAGCAAGATACTGAAGCTTGGCCCAGTGAGAGATTCCTCCATCCACACAGTTTAGCGTAGATAGAGGAATCTGTTGCACTTTTTCCATCCGACCGTAGAAAATCTATAGGTGTATGGCCAGCTTAACAGGAGACAGCAAAGATCAAGTCTTCAAAAGGTCAGGGTAGGACAAATCCCAGGAGCCAATGCTCTCTAAAATTTAGAGCTGGCGCCTAACTTTTGAGGTTTTCTCTAGCTGTTGTCAATGGAGCTGGAGCCTGAAACAATTTATTCTGGTTCCTGAATTCCATATTAATTTGTCCGCCCCTGCATAGGTCATCGCTATATACTGTAGCATATGTGTGGCTTACGTGAATTACATTTTTTATTAATAAAAGCAATTTTATGATCAAATTCCAGTAAAAAATTTTTAAACCAAAAGTCTACTCTGTATATTGTAAAGATTGAATCAGTCTTTTCTGCCAGTTCCTACCAGCTGGTTCTGCTCCAGCTTTAATACGCTCTTTGGAGCCCTATGCTCTGTGGAGCCAATTAGAGAGGAAAGTGATCTGTGAGAGTTGGTGGCATAGACTGGTTCCCATGTAGGTACAGACACTTTAAAAAAAAAAAAATTGCTATTATTACAATTAACTTGGCACAGAGCAGCACAGAAGTTCTCCAAGATGTCACAGTTTGGTTTTTTTTGAACACTTGTCAGGGGTGCACAACGCCCGACGCCTGGGACACGTAGTTCTGAGCACCAGGCAGGTTTTTTGTTTTTTTTAGCAGGGCTAAATGTAGAGCAGGGGAGCGGCCACTTGTTTTGTGCAAGTGATCTGTGTGGCTGCACAGCCGCCCATATCACTTGTAGCAGCTTATTCATCCGTCGCTCTCCAATCTGCTCTGTGTGATCAGTGACACTGGAGCGCTGAACTTGCGGTGCTTCCTGTCTCAGCTGCCACAAGCCAGGCTGTATAGAAGATCGAGCAAAATGTTGTGCTCGATCTTCTGTATTGGAGGTCAGGCTCCATAGAGAACCTGTCACCTCCAAACACCATCACATAGGGGCTTGTTATCCCCTGTGTGATAGCAATAGAGTAAAAAAAAATAAAAAATTAATAAATTAAAACCAACCCTGTTGCCCGTTCCATCTGCATGTGAATAACCGCAAGGGTCGGGCATTGTGAGTGTGTGCTGTTCTCCACTCCACTGTGTGCCATATTGTGGTACCCAGCAGCACTCTTTACATGCACAATGTGCACTAAAGGGTGAGTTCACTTTCCCAAATCTAGCCCCCTCTGCCGGTACGGGTGTATTATCCATACCCCATACTACTATCCAGTGCATCCCTGGGCTATGGATTTTGAATTTTACTGGCAGATTGTAAGCAATCATTGGTCAGTGCAGTGACCTGACCACCCTGACCAACGAGAAGTGCTTTGTAGCGCCGTCAAATTAAGTTTTGGTTATAATAATTTTTTGTATCAGGACAAGTAGATTGTCATAGGGACAAGTAAACTGGCCCTCTGCCCACCCGCTTTAGTCCTTGGACAAGTATTTTTTATTATTCCACACTCCTGCATGTACATAAATTTAAAAAAAGAATACAAACTTTATACTAGATGAGTGAGATTAACTTTTCAGGCGAACAGCTAAACACGTTAGCATACTGTACATATACAGGTACATATTTATACGCACATGTGCACACAGCAGATCCTGACTGGCACGTAATGATGCACCTCACTGCAGGTCTGAGTGCTGCTGCACATGAGATTACATTAGGCTGATAGTATGAATTTGTGTTGCTTACACTAGTTGCTGTTAAAAATCGTACATTTTTTATGAACAAAACTGCATTCATTGGTATTTTTATAGCTACTAAGAATTCAGCTTTACTTAACTTTGCAGTCAAATTTAAAAAAAAAAAAAAAAAAAATCACACTATAGGTTTGTTATGTGGCTGCAAAAGTAAAAATGCACTTATCACACATACATCTAAACAATGAATAAAGACTAATAATTAAATTCCATTTAAATCCTACACATTAAAGTACAAGAAAAAAAAAAAAAAATCACCTTTTTTAGGATCTCGCCACCATAATGCGCCCGAATATGAATGCAGGAAAAAGTGATTCTGTCCACAGGGCAGGAATTGGCATTCTGTAGAAACCACAAGTGTAAGATTAATGGCAGGTCAAGAACGCAACACTGCAACCACTTTATAACGGATAATAGTCATTTCATAGCATATAATGGACACATGCAATTTCAATCGCAACTTCACAGAAATATTCTTAGCACCTTTATAAGTGTGATTAAGACCCCATTTACACTGAGCGACATGGAGAATCGCACGTTTTTCCGCGCGATTTTGTGCTGAGCTACATTGTGCGATATTGAGCGGCAGTGCGCGTTTTGACGCGCTACGTAGCGCGACTTTGGGGAGGGATTTTGTTGCCGCTACATTAGGCTGTAACCAATCAACAGCGGTCTTGATGTGACATCATTCTTTCCTTCCATATTGCTGTGCAAAAGTGGCCCTTCAGTAGCGCGACAAGTTCGTGCAATATCGCCGGTAATGCGTGACAAGGTCGTGCAACATTGAGTCTATTGGGGCCAAATCGCGGAACTTCCGCCGAAAAATATTTCATGTTCGAGCTACAAGCTTGAACAACGAGCTACAGGCGACATTGAGCTGCGAGATGCGAACCACTCCATTGAAATGCATTGTACAAGCCACATTGAGCGACATTGCGCAATTTTGGAGCGGAAATTGCGTGATAAACCGCTCAGTGTGAACGGGGTCTAAGACTTCATTCACACTACAGAAGAGAATCCAGTGCAGTGTGTTTTTCTGGTGAGGGAAGCGATGCAATACCCCACTTCTAACTGCTGTTCCGCTCAGTACACACTTTTAGACTTGTCAGAACTGCCAGGTGGCTATTATTACTAACCTTAGACCACTCTACAATGCAGTCCAGGCAGAAGTAATGGTTGCAGTTTTCTGGGGTTCCCACCACCTGATCTCTGAAGCCATTCAGACAGATGGGACAGTTCTCTCTTTCCTCATCCGAGCTCAGACCATCATTTATATCTGCTGCACAAAGAGCAGGTCCTGAGCTTTCCAATGACGGCTCTTCTTCATCTTCGTCATCCTCTTCCTCTGAATCTAACGGATAAAACATTTATTAAAGTCCATGTCAAATATCCCATGGATGAACGTCTAAGGCAGATGAAAACCAAAATATACAGAACATACAACTTTAACAGCACAATCAATTGTCTAAAATCAGTCTTTACAATAACCACCGGGTATAATATCAATGGAGTTTGTAAATTCTCCCGGTTAGCGTTCATACCAAATGGCTCAAGTGTATGTGCAATGGCAGGAGAGACAATATATTGTAAACACCTTAGGGAGTATGGTCTTACGTAGGTGTGTCAACTGTACAGGGTGGATACATATACAGTACTTGGGGTAGACAACCTCAGCACTCCAGTTGTTGTTAAATACCCATGAGGCATTGCATGACTGAAAGCCACAGGCATGACTCTGAGGCATGATGGAATTTGTGGTTCTAAAACAGCTGGAGTGTCGAGAATGCGTACCACTGATACATACAGTAAGCGAACATTCTTTACACAGTGACCACCAACAAAAGTTATATTTCTCTTACTTAGACAAAGAGAACAGGTTGTCTTCTCAGAAAAAACTATGGAAACATCCTTAAAGGCCTGTTCACACCAATCGGTGCTCAGGATGCGCTGGCTGTTTTTTCCAAGACAAGGCAATTTACCTGGTCATGGATGGGCTCGGTTAACACCACCGCTTTCCAGTAGTGTGCACACAAAAAAAAAGTATGGCATGCAATACTTTTTTTAAGCGCAGTACTGAGAAGAATGAGTGTAATGTGTCGATAGCAAGCATTGGCAATGTCTGGGGACACGCACAGCAGCTGCTGGTGTGAATGTAGCTCTAAGGTAGATGTAAAGCCAAAACTTTTAATTTTAGTTCTGGATAGAGTAGGGAATGCTTAAGACTAGAGGTGCACTGAAATTAAAATTTTCAAAACCAAGTTCATTCATAACTTGTGGCGATAGTATGTTTACCATGTCTACAATCATGAATGAACAGGAAGTGATGTGGATCACTTCCCATTCATAATTAGGGACACAGTAAACATACTACGTACTCAATTACTTACAAACACTCAGCGATCACTGACTGCTTGTACCCGCTTTCCATCCTGACACGCTGTCACAGGAGGCTGAAGAGCTCGATCTCTGCCTGACAGCTGTCTCTGCCCCCATCTCCCGATCTGTCATAGGAGGCTAAGCGGGGTGCTGCGTGGGGAGAGCTCAGCCTCCTGTGACAGCACTGACAGCTGTCTCCGCCCCCACACCGCTCTCTTAACCAGTTGACATCCGCGGTGTTAAACCCCCTTCCCATCCAGGCCATTTTTCAGTATTCAGCGCTGCGGTACTTTAACTGACATTTATTCCGTCATGCAGCGCTGTACTGAAATGAATTGCAGCAGTGCCGTCCGTCCGTTTTTCTACTACGGGCGGACGGCAAGAGGTTAATCTGTCACAGGAGGCTGAGCAGTGCGGGAGGAGAGACGCGGGCCGCTCACATTGCTCGGCCTCCTGTGACAGTTTATCTCCTCTCCGCTTGACCCTGGAGAGAAACCAGGCATGCAACGCAATTTCGGCCGAAAGATGGCCATTGGCATTTTGCCAAAAGTGCAATTTTCAGCCAATTTGTTTCGGCGGCCAACAATTCGGTGTATCCCCACCTAACAACACTACAAATGTAAATCTCTCCAATGTGTAGGAAAATCCTCCTTCCTCTCCTTGAGATGCTAAAGTAAATTTCTCCAAACTGTGGGGCAATTCCCTGACACCGTTGCCATTGGAACAGGTGTCCCCATTGCAAAAATTCCCCTTGCCTCTTATTCCTGTGACAACACTAACATTTTGGATTTTCCATCACTTTTTGCCCAGCAACAATGGTCAACAGGACAAATGGAGAGAGCGAATCCACAGACAGCAATAAGAACCTGAAAAGTGTGGGTTACATACACTCTGAAGGGAAACTCTACACTTCACAATAATATTCCTGCATTTGCACTGGTTAAGTGGCCAATCCACTCAAAATAAATAATTTACTTCTGGGTGGATGCTAGTAGTCATCAGAATTGGCTTCAGCCTAACAATCTATTAAACAGTCGTCTCCCTATAGCTCCACAGAGGTCCATTTGCATTACTCACTCCAGCGTTGGTTGCATGCTTCCCGATGGAGACAACAGTGGACCAGAGCAATGCAAGTCAGCTGGGTTGTAGTCTCACCCAGGGGGTATGTGACAGTGACCAGCAGGAGCACAACTTATCACCCTACAACAGGATGTAACTGAACTAAAACATCTTCATGGTGGATCACGGATATTATTTAATAAAAATATACGTTTTGATCTGTTTTATAATTAAAAAAAAGAAAAAGGCTGAATGGAATTTCTGATATATTTCTATGGTGAAACTAACCAGATCCCTCCTCCTCTTCACCTTCCTCTTCATCAAGGTCCTCCTCCTCATCTTCACTCCCTGATTCTTCAGACTCTGCAACATTATCTAACAAGACAAAAAAGACAAATGTCATCATTGTACTACTTCACAATTTGTCATCAGGGAGGATCACAAACATACACACAAGAAACAAAATGTCTGACTAATCATCACAAAAGCTGCCTAAACATGGAGATTTCATTAGATGGTATAAAAATGATGCAGCACATTTTAGATATTACGCAGACAATTGCTATGGATTTTTTTGGGGGGGAATCTCATGCAGCATCTCTAAAGAGTAACTCCAGGCAACACACTCTTAAAGTGAACTCCCCTATGGACTGAGTGACAGCCTTGATTCATTTTCTTTATACACTATGGGAGGCAAGATGGAGACACCCAAGTGGGTTTTGGGTCAGAGTTTTTGATCCCACTAAGTACTGGTGAGGTATTTATAAATTGATGAGTTCATATTTCACAGCGATTTCTCTAACTACTGGCAAAGGAAAGGGTTGCTTTAATAACCCAACATGAGAAAAAAAAAAATTAAAATAAAATGTTAGCAGGCTTTTCATTGCTTTATTTTTTGCTCGTTATTACATAAAACCTTCTTACCTTCCTACAAACATTTTTTTAGAATGTACACAAGCAAGGTATGACTCGGTGTTGGGATAATTTAACATCAGCATGCACAGGAGTAATGTCCTCCAAGGCAAGCCAATCAAGATGGCCACAGATGCCAAATCCAGAAGAAAAATTGGTGAAGATGTGGGCAATGGTGAGGGGGAAGGTAAAGTGTACTGGCCTTGGCTGACCTATCCCTAAGGGAATGTAACCACTCGGATATGAGGTTACATGCGTACACCTGCGTGGCCTGTCATTGATTTGTACAGTCTGCTGACCACAGCTGGCTTTGCTCTGTGTCAGCAAAGGGAAGGATCGCTTTAAGTGGTTAATATTTCCTTCATCACCTAAAGTACATCCACTTTAAATGAAATGACCACCACAAAACATACAAGTCATGTGCATTCATAAAAAACAGATGTTGGGAGATAAAGAAAAAATTAAGCAGTGTACGTCAGTGCCCCATGTTAGTCATCAAGCAGTCATTACCATCATCGCTGGATGCAAAGAGTCCTTGGCGGCGGTTTTTGCCATGTGAGGTATTCCTGTTTATTAGATGGTCTTGATTCTCTTCATCATCCATTGTTCTGCATCAGACGCCACCCACTGAAAGATGGAGGACACACAGTCAGTCACTATAAGTTCAGAAATTTTGTAGACCATATTCTAGGCATATCACCTAAAAAAAAGTTCAGTGACTATACATACAAAAGGATGACAGTTCGCCGAATCTTCTGCCACAGGAGCAATGAATAGAATGAGAGAACTGCTAATGCACTCCAGCTATACTGCTCAGGGCAGCCAATCTGTGGATACACTGCCTACAGATCTAAGCTGAGGCAGTACAGAGGCAGGTGAACAAGATGTTGGCTGCCTGTAACTAGGAGGACCTGATCCTTTTCCTTGACATGCATTTTGAACACTATCCGCCTTCCACATCTGGGTGGGTCTCACAGCATGTAATGCTTCCTGCAGCGGAGAAAGCAGGGGCATGAACAGTTTAAATAAAAAAAGATTAGTTATTTCCATAACTTTGAAGCTATTGTCAATTTCACACACCAGCGTGGCCAGGTCTACTCAAGCAATGGCAGAGAAAATACAAATCCACGCATTGCGCAGGCATGGTCCACCATTGTCACTGTTCGGAAACCATCCATCAGAAATGCCATGCAGCCATCATTAGAGTGCATGCATATAGAAAAGAGGACCCATGCACACCAGAACACAGTGTGTCACAATGTACACTTTTTCGTGCCCTGAGGCGCATTGCATTAGGCAATTCAATCAAAGTGAATGGGCTGTCAGTGCTCACAAAAAAAGGTCCTATTACATTTGTTTTATTTGCAGCATAATACAACACACAGTATATGTATCTGTGCATTGCAACACACTGTAGATGTGCATTGGGTGCAACTGAGTATGCAATGACCCGCAACACACACCAACAGCGCCTTGCGGTAACAGGCTGTAATGAGGAGGCTTGGCATGTGTTTCTGGTGTAAACAAGCTACTGGATGTGGCTGCAAAGCAGTGACACAGAGACAAGCAAAAAACAAAAAAGTTAGGGTTTAAATCTTACAGCTTCCAATTTTTGTCTGCCTCCTTACTGGACAGTGAATAAGCAGCACGATTATGCCGAATAATGGGATGACCGGAGGCTGAGCGGACAATGGACGCTAGAAAGCTGAACAAGGACAGGACTGTCACTTCCCTGTCTGTTCGTTTCATAGCACAAACAATTGTGTTTAGCCGTTTGCCTGGAATTGCACTTGAAGTAAAAACTTGGTAGTGCAAACCCTGTGCCGAGCCTGACAATCTCTCAGCAATGCAGTAATCATGTGAAAGAAGAAGAACATTCCCTACATGACAATGATATTGGCTCACTTCACAAACCCAAAGAAGCTGAACTCCAGCCGGACCATCAGTCTTGCAGAATTTACACAGGTTCCGCTTCTGTACAAAAATTGCTTACTTTAAATTCCATGCACATTGTGAGCTTTTCAGTGTGCATAAGAAGCTGCATCAAGTTAGATAGAGCCCACCTCATTTCCTGGCTGGAGAAAGTGCTCCTCAGCCTCATTGTCCCTGGCCTGCCCCTTTCATTTATTGGATTTCAGCTCTATCAGCCAAGGCGGGAATCAGCATCAAATGTGAATGTTACCTAGGGTGCTCTGTGTGCACATGCAGCCTGCTTAGGAATGTCCACTTTTCCACACGGACATCCACCCATCAAGGTATTTTAATATTTCTCTGGGAAGGACGAAGCAAGAAAAAATTCAATTTGAAGGTGACCAGCAGCTTAATAAGGTAAACACGAAAGAGGCAGCTCCCACAGGTCAAATAGACCGCCAATCTAGGAAACAAAGAACGAAAAAGGGCGCCTCCATAGTGTAAAAATGTAATTTAATAATAAAACACGCAGCTCTAGGCTGTACTTACAGAAATTCAATGGAATAAAAGCATGTAGAATTCGATGGGAAATCGGAACCTCTAGCAGGGAGAGTCTGGAAAGATGTAATTCACCAGCATCCTCTGCCCCTATGATTTCAACAAGTTTACGCGTTTCTGGGGCACGCCCCCTTCGTCAGAACCTATGAAACACTCCCCTGTATCCTGCTATTAAATCTCAGCACGGTAGATCACATGGAACTTTTAAACCAATCATCCGTCGCTAGATCATTGCTGAAGGCTCGTCCAGAGAGGACAGCTGATAATAGTTAATTAGCCGTCAGCTCAGTCTAAATTCCGATTCGGTGTCTTATTATAATATCTGCATGGTAAGAATACAGATCTGGGGGAGATGCAGCACATCTCTAAACTTAAATGGAATCCGCTCAATATAAACTTACGATCTAAAGGAGATAGATCAGGAGAAATGTTATATCTAAGTGAAGATCGCTCTATGGATCGCTGCATCTCCCCCAGATCTGTATTCTTACCATGCAGATATTATAATAAGACACCGAATCGGAATTTAGACTGAGCTGACGGCTAATTAACTATTATCAGCTGTCCTCTCTGGACGAGCCTTCAGCAATAATCTAGCGACGGATGATTGGTTTAAAAGTTCCATGTGATCTACCGTGCTGAGATTTAAGAGCAGGATACAGGGGAGTGTTTCATAGGTCCTAATGAAGGGGGCGTGCCCCAGAAATGCATAAACCCGTTGAAATCATAGGGGCAGAGGATGCTGGTGAATTACATCTTTCAAGGCTCTCCCTGCTAGAGGTTCCGATTTCCCATAGAAATTCTACATGCTTTTATTCCATTGAATTTCTGTAAGTACAGCCTAGAGCAGTGATGGCGAACCTTGGCACTCCAGCTGTTTTGGAACTACAAGTCCCATGAGGCATTGCAAGGCTCTGACAGCCACAGACATAACTCCCAGAGGCAGATGCATCTTGGGATTTGTAGTTTTGGCACAGCTGGAGTGCCAAGGTTCGCCACCACTGGCCTAGAGTTTTATTATTAAATTACATTTTTACACTATGGAGGCGCCCTTTTTCGTTCTTTGTACTAATATTTGCATAACTCCTCCCAACAACCAGCACACTGCTTGCATCGAGGCTGAGAGCTCCTGAGAGGAATACTGAAGAAGGGTGTTGTGATGATTTCAGAAACCTAAGAGATTTGGGTATGTCACTCCTTGATTGGAGGGGAAGCTATACCCAAGGACCTGCAATGCCAGGATCTCCCTGCTTCTGCTTCCTGTGAATCTGATCTTTCTGCACCCTCTCCTCTTGTTTCTTCATCAATAACCCAAAAGCTATCACCTAACCAATTATCAGGAGGGCAGCTCAGACATAAGAAAGCAGAGCCCTGCCTCTACCAAGATGGCCACTTCCACACACAGAGGCAATGCAAAAAAAGTATAAAAGGCTAATTGGAAAAAATACAGAGTGCTTCAAACACAGTATGTTCTCACAGCATTCCATGGTATCCAACAAGAAAGCAGTTGCTGCTCCCTTGTGGACTCTATTCCCCCTAATGAGCTACAGATTAGGAGGGTACATGTCCTTGTCCGACTCATTCAGCTGTGTGTGCATTTCAAATAGAGCCGAGTAGCACAAGATCCAATTACTCTCCATCACAGAAGTAGATAACGGCAGAAAATTCTAAATCAGCAGACACTGCCGCTGTCTGAATGTAATAAATATGAAATTCATAAACAATATCGCAGATTTAGCTGATTAAAAAGCAAAGTTGTATTTTAATTTGCATCCTTCGGATCTGAATAAAACTATGTATAACTCAATACCTTCAAAACATTAGCTATGCTAAGGAAGTCAAAGCGTCCTTGCACCAGGTTCACTTATTCAATGATGGTCCACATGTCACACGCAAAACCCCTCCCCCACCTGTTAAGAATAAACCTAACCAGAAAAGTATAAACATATACACACTTTACCACTTCTGCATGTGTCGCCTAAGCAAGCGTGACATCAAAATCCTTCCGGAAAGATCCAGGGAAAGCTGAAGAATCCACATCTTGCAAGATGATGTTCCTGCGCTGTGCTGGAGTGTCTTCTCATCAACTTTAAAATACTCAGCTTTCCAAGGATCTCACCGGAACCACAGTAATGTCCCCCTTGTTTGGTGCCCCAGGCGGAAGCCGAGTACAAGGTAGGGATGCATCGATAGAGGTTTTTTGGTATAGAGGACGAGTACCGATATTTATATTTCGCTACTCACCGATTACCGGTACTTCCGCTAGCATGGAGCCGGCTTCCCGGACAATCGGTGAGCCAGGTGGCATCATAACCCACCGCACGGCTTCTTGATTGCCCGAGAAGCCGACTCCATGCTGTTTGGCTGGCTTGATGCCGATTGGCTGGGAAGCTTCTGTTTGTCAGGCGGCGTTTGCGCATCTCATGAGACCGAGACGTGGGCAGATCCAGGAGAGGTAAAGTGGCCTGGAAAGCGGTGTCTGCCCAGCTGGCTGAGGGACATCTGTGGTACGGTGAGGACCGCTCCTGAGGATGGATATGGGTGCGATGTGAAGGGAATGAGGTGTCTGCCGGATTGAGTTTGTGTCACCATATTATCAGATCTGTTTGGCCAGTTCGACGCTGAGTGGCTGGGAAGCCGTGTTCCCGGCCAATCAGCATCGAACCGGCCAAACAGTATGGCGCCGGCTTCCGAGCTCCATGTTCTCTCACGGCACTGTCGGTCAGAGGAAACTCCCCCTGACTGGAAGTTCCGGTATCGGGGAAGGTATTGGAGCATTTGGGAGAGGTCGAGTACTCACCCAAATGCTCAGTATCTGTGCATCCCTAGCATAAGGTAAATACCAGTTTTTACTTTTCTCCACAGGTTTTTTTTTTTTTTGGTGATAGGTGAAAAAAGCGCAAGTTTTACATGTCCCCTACTAAATATTCTTGTGCATTAAATACAAGAAATATTATCAGCTTTGCTCTTTAGGGTGGACACTGAAGCAACAATGCTCTACACAACACTTGTTATATAACTAATATTTTTATAAGGAGGTTTTATTCAACTCCCCACTGATTTTTCGCACACTCAGCCCCTGCACCATCTGCAGCCATATGTGGCTTCCAAATTCTCAGTGGGAGTGCAGTTGATAAAATTGTCCTTGTACGAACCGATGCCTAAAGGCCACAAAAAAAAAAAAAATAGAATTGCTTTATGCATTTTGTAAAATAATGTTCCCAGTTATACAGTATATGCAGATATTTCAGAAGATTATCAGTAATAAGGATGTTTAATGTCCAACTCCAGCCAAAACATTTTTTTTAGATTTGGAAAGAGCAAGAAAGGGTTAGAGTAGTGTGTCGCTATGGGGAAGATTTAACCTCACTTCCTGTCAGGACGGAAAACGAAGGCTTTAGAGCAGGAATAAGGAGTTACATGACTCACTTCCAGTCCGGTACTTTAGACCCAGAGGAAGATTCTGGATGATGCCTGAACAAAGACAGATCTAGCCTTCTTGGGAGGAAGAACAATGAAAGAATAGGCAAGCAGAATACTGTGGTCTAAGTGAAAATATCAGTAAGCCTAAAGCTGACACGTATACAGTGCATTCAGAAAGTATTCAGACCCCCTTCACTTTTCTCAATTTGGTTATGTGGCAGCCTGATACGACAGTAGTTTCAATTCTTTTTTCCCTCATTGATCTACACTCAGTATCCCATAATGACAAAGTGAAAACGGAATCTTCAATGGACAGTCATTTTCAGGTCTCTCAAGATATGTTTCTATAGGGTTCAAGCCAGGGCTCTGGCTGGGCCACTCTAGGACATTCAAAGTGTTGTCCCTAAGCCACTCCTGTGTTGTCTTGCTGTGTGCTTAGGATCATTGTCATGGTGGAAGCTTAACCTGCGGCCCAGTGTGAGGGCCTGAACACGGTAGAACAGGTTTTCATTGAGGAAACCTCTGTACTTTGCTTTTCAGCTTCCTCTTAAACCTGACCAGTCTCAGTCCCTGCTGCTGAAAAACACTTCCACAGCATGATGATGCCACCACCATGCTTCACTGTTGGGATGGTATTGGCCAGGTGATGAGCGGCGCCTGGTTTCCTCCAGACATAACATTTAGAATTGAGGCCAAACTGTTCAATCTTGGTTTCATCAGACCAGAGAATCGTGTTCCTCACAGTCTGAAAGTCTTTCCGGTGTTTTTGCAAACTCCAAGTGGGCTTTCATGCGTTCTGCACTGAGGAGAGGCTTCCGTCTAGCCACTCTGCCATAAAGGCCAGATCAGTGGAGGGCTCCAGTGATGGTTGTCCTTATGGAACTATGTCCCATCTCTGCACAGGATCTCTGGAGTGACCATCGGGTTCTTGGTCAGCCTTTCTTCCCCGATTGCTCAGTTTGGCCGGGCGACCAGCTCTTGGAAGAGTTCTGGTTGTGCCAAACTTCTCCATTTGGGAATTACAGAGGCCACTGTGCTCTTGGGAGCCTTCAGTGCAGCAGAACCTTTTTTGTAGCCTTCCCCAGATATGTGCCGTGCAATAATCCAGTTTCTGAGCCCTGAAGGCAGTTCCTTTGACCCCTTTTGCTCTGATACAGAATGCATTGTCAGCTGAGAGGCCTTCTATAGAGAGGTGTGCGCTAGGGCTGCAACTAATCGACATAATCGATTATAATCGATTATTGAAAAAGTTGTCAACTTTTTCAATAATCGATTAATCGGCTTCTGATTGGTTGGCATACACTACACTTTTATTTTCTTTTTTACTTCCAAGCTTGCTCCTGTGATGGACTGCAATCTCAATACAAACTAGAAGTCCCATCACTGGAGCCATTTTTTTAAATCTATTTTTTATCCGATTAATCAAACTTAATAATCGGCTAACTAATCGATTTTGAAAATAATCGTTAGCTGCAGCTCTAGTGTGCGCCTTTCCAAATCATGTCCAATCAATTTCATTTACCACAGGTGGACTCCAATCAAGGTGTAGAACCATCTCAGCAACAATCAAGAGAAATGGGAGTCACCTGAGCTCGATTTCAAGTGTTCTTGCAAAGGTCTGAATACTTATGCCAATGTGATATTTCAGTTCTTACTTTTTTCATTCATTTGCAAACATTTCTAAAAATCTGTTTTCACTTTGTCATTATTAGGTACAGAGTGTAGAAAAATGAGAAAAGAATGTAAACAACCTTAGCATCAGGCTGTAGAATAACAGAATTGAAAAAAAGTGAAGGGGGTCGGAATACTTTCTGAATGCACTGCACTTAGCATGCAAACAAACATGAAAAAATAGATTTGATAAAAGGTCTGTTTAAAAAGTGGACTATGGCCCAACCTTTTTTTTGGCTATAGTTCTCGTTTAGTAAATATCCTCCTGTGACCCAAAACTCAGCATATACAGAGCAGAGGGAAAGATCCTGACAATATTGTTGGGATTCACCCCGCTGCCTGATTAGAGAGCCAGAGCCAGCTCTGCCCGCCCCCTCCCCATCTGTCCTCCAATGAACGCTTGAGGAACAGAGAGGGCAATCTCTGAGGGGAGCAATGACTGAGTTTCTGCTCTCTGCAGGAAGAGATCGGGAACTGAGCGATCAGCAGTTTGTGATCGCTCAGTTCTCCATCAAAAACCCATAGTTCTCCATTCACATATAGTGGCAGCGTTTGCTGCGCGGAAAACCGCGTGGCGCGAAAACATGCAACCGTTAACAAAACGAACGGATTCCGCACATTTGGGGCTATTACTATAGCCGGAACTAACGGAATCCGCACAGAAAATCGCGCTTGGATTTTTTTTGCAGACGCCCCCTTAGTGTGAACAACACACATAGGAAAAACTTTTCCATGCGCACCAGGACACGCGGAAAACCGCTCATGTGTGAACAGAGCCTAATGCTTCTTACGTCAAGGACTAGACTTTCAATGGACTGATTGACTACATACTAAGAAAACAATGGTATACCTTTTGAAACATTTTAGGAGCCCAAGTGGTGGACATGTACAGAAAAAGACAGAACTGCAAGGACTATTTCCTCCATTAGATGTACAGCAGAAGAAATGTGCCAATTAAAGTAAGGGGGAGTAGAGGATTCAATCTTTCAACATATTAAACAAACCCCCCCCCCCAAATAGATATATGATCTAGGATGGTTACTCTACTATGTTCTCTTGTTTCCTGGAGAGCTCCATAGCTTGGCATGGATCAGCAACTAAAACACCCCATTGTTAATTTTTATTTTAGTAAATGTTATCCCACCCTGGATACAACAGGAAATCCCTGTGATGTACATGGTAATGGGTTATGTCCCAAACCTCTACATCACTGCATGACAGCACCTGCCAAATAAATCATCTCAAACAGGCCAAGCAGTGTTTATTTATGGGTTTCCTTATGACATCTGGCATTACTGCCTGAAACCAGATGACACTAAACTAGGAAAAATGTGTTCAAAGTCCACCAGGAAGATCGGTGGCGTCAAACGGTCCACACATTAACTACTGCAGAGGGTGCAGGAAGCAACCTTTACTCATAAACAGAAGTACTATGGACACTAAAGTTCTCACCCTGCTCAAGCCCATAGATGAGAACATTTCTGTGAGCCAGAAGGAATGTACGGGTCTTCTCCATGTAGGACTCCTAATTGTGATCTGATCTCCCTCCAAGAATTTGTCATAAATGATCATCTCCGCCATTCCACATCTACACAGCCATAACTCAGTGGAGTAAACAAACCATCAAGAGAGTAACTATGAGGGTTCAGTTTTTTTATTTTCTAACTAGCAATGCATCTCGACCAGAGTTCTGTGGAACCCTTTCTCCAGTGGTTCCTAGGAGTTCATTGAACGATGAATAAGTGGCACATTAGCCACAGCCGACCATTTCTGTAAAGGGGACACTTTTAAACTGGTCATACACCTTGCAATCATCGGACGAATATTTCCATCCGATGATCGAACCGATTTTCATACGGCGCCCCCATCATGCACCGACCATCGCACCGTTCGATTAGCAGTCGTTAGAAAAATCACCTGGCCGAATTTCGTAAATTGACTGAACGGATTTTCGTTTGCGCATGAGCAGTGTTGATCGTGCGATCTTTGACGTACGAAAACGCCACCAACCTTTCGAATTTCGTACGATTTGACAAAAGTTTTCTAGCCTGCTGGAAAGTCAAAAGCCGTACGATTTTACAGTATTTGCGGTTGTACACTGCCCATCAACCTTGCGAATATCGGACGAAAACGCGATTGCAAACGAAAATTGGCCGATATTCGTTAGCTGTATAGGCACCTTTACACTGACTACCAATGTAAGGATACACTTTTCAAATGACCCCATTGCAAGGGAACACTGCATCCCTGACAACCAATGTAAGATGATACTTTTCCACTGCGCACCAATCTAAAAGACATGGCAGTTTTCACAGTCTGGGTTTCTATTCATCCTATAGCGTGTGTATCGGGAAAATAAAAAATCCTCTTAGGGCCCATTTACACCAGACACTGGCTAACCGCATAGCATCTGCATTGCAATGACCCAGCACAGAGCCGCAGCGCTGATCCTGATGTTCTGTCTTTTTTAGAACTTTATTAAAATGTCACAAGTGACATTTCATTGAGCTCTACAGGCACAGTGGTGTCTGAGGCGGTTGTACTGCGTCGCAAAAAAAGGCATGCCTCTGACTGCTAATCTCAGGAGATTAAAAGCGAGATCTGGTGATGTCACTATTGTGTGGCTCCCTACGCTCCTTTCTGGAGACTGATATATGGAAGCAAAGCCCAGCCTCTGCAAAGATGGCCGCCTCCACACAAGACACCGTGTGTAATAAGGCATGGCACGGCAGTAATGAAGATCAGAGGCAATACTAGTGTCTAGTACCTTGCCCTCTGCATGACTTTCTGTGCCCAGATTCCAGAGTTAAGTTACTCATTTAATTTATTTCCTTCCACCATTTCGGTCTTTGTTTTTTTTAAAACACACAACTAAAAAGTATAGAAACGCACAAAGACACCCTTTACGAGGTACAACAAGACTAATTCACCTGCAACACAGAGACAGACACACCAGGCTAAGAAATTCAAAAAAGGTGCCTTCATGCCAAGTGAGCCATTGACTGAAATACATGACCATCTAGGAATCTGCGATGCTGACATTTAGTCTGGAGCAAAGATAAAAGGACATCACAGACACTGACTTTCATTTTTCAGCTGACAAGTTTTCTGATTCTTTACTGCCAAGACATAACCTAAGTGATGGAACAAACTTAGACGGAGAAGAAATACTACTGCACATAGTTAAGAAATCCGCTTTCTATCAGACAGAGCTAGAAGAGCAGTCTATCTAGAATACAAGGTCAAGGAAATGCATACGAGAGTGAGGCTTCATTCACACTGGGTGATTTGGAATTCTTAATGTCCCGTTTAGATGCGCCCACTGTACCCATTCAAGTTAATGACCGGGTGACAGCAGCCGCATCTGTAAACCGCAGTCTGCATGTAATCGTGTGCGATACGATTACATGAGGTTTGGAGTAAATCACCGTCCCTGGACACAGGATAGATGCATCCAGCGACAGTAATCTATTCCAGACGTGGATAGATAGGAAGTCCCTCCGCACTCCTCACAACGCTCCCGGCCTGTACAATAATGGTGCTCGCAGTGATGACCACGGATGGCGCTGTGCAGACACAAGATAGAGGACAAGAATCACCAGCACTCAGTAATATCATTCAGTATGTCCATTTATTTGGACAAATCGTCACAATGAAAGAAGCCAACACAGGGGCCACACAGGGTTCCTTCATCAGGGCGAAGTGCTGGTGATTCTTGTCTAGTAATCTATTCCAAACTGCAAGTAATCTCATCACATGTGGACTGCAGTTTACGCATCCAACATCTGGGACTCCTGCCACAGGAGTCGCAGATGTCCATGGGTTTTTGCTGCAGAATTCCACAAATCGCCCCGTGTGAATGAAGCCTTAATAAAACAGACCTGTAAACCACATTATATTTAAACAATTTCATCTGTGCAGCCGTACTACTTCACAAAATATACAGATTGAAGACCTGGTCTTCACGGATGCCTTGTATATGGTACCGAAGCCAACTCTTATCAAAGCTTCCTTGATATCATACAAGAAGCAATCACTTAGGACTCGTTCACACCAGCAGCCGCGCTACACCACACAGCTACTGGTGTGCATGTACCCCGGCATAGTGCTGCTGCACTCAATCAAGACACACAGCACTGTTTTTTGTACTAGGACTGTATTGAAATGTCACAAGTAGGGATGCACCGATATATCGGCCGAAAATATATTGGCGCCTCCCAGGTTTCTGCTCTGTGTCCCAGCGGGGAGGAGAGAAACCGTCAGCTGGCCGAGCGCTGCGGGAGGAAAGTACTGTGAGCGGCCGACGTCTCTCCTCCCACACCGCTCAGCCGCCTATCACAGTCCAGCAGAGTGGTGTGTGGGCGGAGACAGCACACGCTGTCACAGGAGGCTGGGCTCTCCTCCCTGCGGCGCTCGCTCAGCCTCCTGTGACAGCTGTCAGAAAGGAGACCCAATGCAAACGCTCAGCGATCAGTGACCGTTGAGTGTTTGTATATAATTCAGGACATAACATGTTTACCATATCCATGAATGAATGGGAAGTGATCTACATCACCGCCTGTTCATTCATGATTGTGGTTATAGTAAACGTACTATCTCCAAGTTATAAATGAACAGGAACATTCAATATAGAGGATTCCTGTTCAGGGCCGATGCTAGGATTCGTGCCTACACAGGCAAGGTGCATTTTTGCGCGCCCCCCCCCCTCCCCGACCCCCTGTAAAAAAAGGGCATTTTGACAAGTACTTGTACTTGTCAAAATGCCCCGATGTTTGCGCTATGGTTTTTTTTTCACTTACCTTCGGCGCGGGAGAGCAGCGGCGAGTCAGCGCTGGTCCGGTGGGTGGAGCTCCAGGTGGGGTCCTAATTTAGCTGGCCGGCGACTGCCTGAGGTGCCGCATCCCTAAGCCCCTAAAAGTAACGTTAAAAAAAATGTAATAAAAAAATACAAAAAAGTTAATATTTGAAAAAAAATTAAATAAAAAACATTTCCAGTTACGGCCTGACATTTTTTTTTAAATTTCCGTTTCATAAATTTCCATTTCGGTGCACCTCTAGTCACAAGTGACATTTCATTAAGTTCTATGGGGACACCATGGTGCAATGAGGTTATCCGCAAAACAATGCGATGTGCTGAAAAGAAGAAAAAAAACAAAGAGTACAGCATGCCGCAATTTTTTTGCTGTGAACCGAGTTTATCTGGAACAAGGCAAATTGCATGGCGCTGCAAAAAACTGCCCAATGCAGGCCCACGCTTCAGGGGTGGACAGGCCCTTAGCGTACTCATAGCCGACATCCTTGTTGCACTCAATTAACAAAGGTTGCCATGTCTTCCAGACTTCTGCTTTATGTACAGCCTCTTACACACAATCATTCTGTACATACAATACCATGAGTAATAGGAACTCGCCAGTATTGCAGAAGCTCTCAATTATAAATGAGCACACCTACCTCTAAAGCGCATTGTGTTAAAGTGCATGTTAACACTAACAATTCACTTTTCTTATTTGCTCGCCTTTTGGTCTGTTAAATATAGCAATTGAAAGCTTTTTGTAACATCTGGTCAGAAGGTAAAAAGAAATAATTCCTGTTAATCATGTCAGATATACAGAGCGGCCCTGTGCACCCTTTTCTGTGGTATTTCAGGGAGAGTAGTTAACCCTGCGCCTTAGTTCTTATGTTAGGACTACAGGACAATTATCCTTTAGAGCGAAAGTGCATGTATTGTTTTTGCTCCATACTAAAAAAGATCCAACCCTCCCCCTCTACAGATGCATACTTACCATGATCCTGTGCCTGCCCACATTTGTTTACATCTACCATTGAAGTCTCCGGCCTGGGTTAGGAGCCCCAGGAGATGTCTATGGGGTTCTACTGCACAGGTTCAGCCAAAGTGAGAGTTCAGCGTGGGATGTAAGCAACCATGGGAGGCCCTGGGCAGCAGATGCTGGTAAATATCTCCCACCTTGACTGCCTTTAGGCGATCCCTAGAGACTCATGTCTTCAGGGAAGCCTACCCCACCTCAACCTAGCCACTGAACCATCACATTCTCAAATAATTCATCCCCTCACAGCTACCTCCTCATGTATCACTGGCCCCTCCCTCACGGGACAGGGCCCTCCTTACCATGTTGTCTTGAATTGTATTGTGATTGTTATGGTCTTGCCTATATTGTAAAGTGATGCGCAAACTTTTGGCGCTATATAAATCCTGTATAATAATATACATCTATGGAAGAGGAAGGTGGGACCTGTTAGGGCAAGGTTTTTGTTACTGGGAGGTTCAGGATGATGACCCTTGAAGCTGCACCTTTCAAGCCCAGTCCTGCACTGTATGCGATGTAGGAGAGAACCAGTCCACATTACAGGTTCGGAAAGAAAAGCACTTGAGTGCTGGCTGCAGTAGCACTGTGGAGAAAGTTAAAGCAAAACCAAAGTCTTCTTCTCTTACCTCCACACCAGTGCTCACTGCGACGTCTGCAGGTACCTCGCCACTGCTGACATCTATGCCTGGTCTTCTTTCATGTTCGGCGACTTCAGCCATCTTGACTGGCTGTCACAGGATGCTATAACTCCTCTACATAAACATGTGAATGCCGATATTGCACCACTAAGCTGTGTATGCCTGGCTCAGCGTACAATCTAGAAACTTGCTAGCAGGCTGCAGGTAAGACATCCAGAGACTCTTCAGCAATAGAAGCCCTGCAGCTAGCAAATTCCATTTTGTAAGCAGTGACCTGCATTTTAATGCACAATAACAACACAAGTCACATAGAAAAAAAAAAAGTTCTCTGTACCCCATTCATACCACAATGCTAGTGCAATGTGCGGCGTGGAAAAATGCAAACATGCTGCACTTTTCAGCAGCCCACCGGATGGAACCAGCGGTCACCATAGTACAGGGTGCTGCTATGAAGAGACCTGAATGGAGTGCACATGTACACTGTTAAAACCAGTGTGAAGCTCTGAAACAGCATATCCCACGACCCCCTGCACCGGACCTCACACAGAACGAGCCCTAAAGAGCATGTAACCCCAAAACCAAAAACAGTAGTACTGTATATTGCAGCTTACCGGTCCCTAGATGTGGTGGCCGCAGGTTCCCTTTAAAGCCGTGTGTTTTATTCATTAGAAGCCGTTTCACAGCGTTTCCACACTTGGCCACACCTGTCACTTACTGGGCTTCTATCCTGCCAGCGCTGCAGCTGACAATGATACAATGTAACTGAATCCCAGGGGACAGGAGGCAGAAGGCTACAAAAGACAGAGCAGTCTAAAGAGAGACGGGAGTCATATATAGGCCACTCAGTCGTGTCAGCTGAAGTGAAATGCTGTAGTACTGTGGCGGCCAACCATGTACGTCAAGAATCAAAGATGCCTCCCAAAAGACACAAGTGACATCAATTATATTGCTTAAACTGTATATATAGCCAAATA
>NW_017306490.1:1397799-1403690 GCF_000935625.1 Nanorana parkeri
ATCAGTGATGGTCACCGGGAGACAATTAATTTACCTACCAGGCAAAAACATGACAACGGTTCTAATTCCAACCTTCTCCATCAGAAAAGAAACAAAGGATTCCCTAGTATTGTGGCTACTATACACTCACTTTAAAGCAGAACCCCAACTTGAATAATAAAAGTATTGTTGTATTTGTAGTACACTCAATACCGGTGCCCTGGTTTTTCATTGACTCGCAAATTCCCATCATCACCACAATCAAAATGTAAATAATGCATGGGGGGGGGGTGCGGTTCAATCAGTCCAGTACTTATGGTTGTGCATCACTAAGCATCGCACAGACACTTCCTGTCTTCTGCCGAGTAGTTTGTACTGCCCTCTGTTCCCCTGTCACCACCCCTAAAGGAACCTGGAAACTACACTTTAGTCCCAAAGGAATCATGGGAAGTGTTGTTTCCGGAAATGTTGTGCGCCCAACTGAAGATCCTCCTGGTGCTCTGGACTAGCAGGAAGCTAGGGAGTTATGATGACATTCTAAATACTTTTAAAGCTGAAAAAGGCAAATATAATAAAAGTATTAATGGGGTAGCGGCTGTGAGCGCAGACATGATCCTGGAATTGCACCATAACCGCTCCAAGCTCACTTTTAGTTTACTCATTTGTATTGAGATCGTAGTCTAACAGGGGAGTGAGCTTGGAGTGGTGACTACTTAACAACACACAAAGGGACCATGAGGAACAAAAGTAGCCACCTCCCCCCAAGAAAGGGCATTGTCAGCACAAAAGCAATCAGGTTTTACTGCTATCCGGAACTCATTTAGAGAGATTTACCTTCACTTTCTGTTCTGCTTATAATGGTTTCAACAGAAAGGAAGTGAGGGAAAATCTCCAACGTCAACAGAATTTTCTTCTTTTACCAGTCAGATTTTTCTTGCTGCATGTCCCACTGTTGCACATTCTCCCTCATTTCCTGCCCAGAAGAAATGGAAGGAAGGAGAAATCTCTTTAGTCGAGTCCCAGATAGGGATTCTAACACTTCTCCACATTTTCCAAAACTTAAAAAAAAAGTTTTAATTGGACATAAACTTTAAAACCTGCCAAACAAATCTGAACAATTAGAACTGGTCAGACAACGGAAAAAATAATAGGCACCTGAAGTGGCCCAATAAGGCGATGGTGGCCTTCTTGTTCAATAGGGGTGATTGGGTGGCCTGAGAAGATAGGACCAAGCTGGACTTTGACAGGAGAAGACAGCCACCCTGTGCCATCTTTGTAGCAAAAACGCCTTCTCTTCACGCTATTCACACTGATAACCTCTCCTTTCCATGCCATCTTTCTCTTGATACCCTCCTTCCACTCATATCGATAACCCCTCTGCTGCATGCCATCTTTTGTACCTAGAAGTCCTCCACCCCATGTCACGTTCCTATTGACAACCCTGCCACCCCATCCTCCCTGTTGACGAGCCCTCCACCCCATCCTTCCTGTTGACGAACCCTCCACTCCCTGTCACCCTCCCTGTTGACGACCCCTCCGCCCCGTCATCCTCCCTGTTGACGACCCTTCCACCCCGTCATCCTCCCTGTTGACGACCCCTCCACCCCGTCATCCCTCCTATTGACGACCCCTCCACCCCCTGCCATCTTCCATACTGACGACCCCTCCATCCTTCCTATTGACGACACCTCCACCCCGTCATCCTTCCTATTGACGACACCTCCACCCCGTCATCCTCCCTGTTGACGACCCTTCCACCCCGTCATCCTCCCTGTTGACGACCGCTCCACCCCGTCATCCTCCCTATTGACGACCGCTCCACCCCGTCATCCTCCCTATTGACGACCGCTCCACCCCCTGCCATCCTCCCTATTGACGACCGCTCCACCCCCTGCCATCCTCCCTATTGACGACCGCTCCACCCCCTGCCATCCTCCCTATTGACGACCGCTCCACCCCCTGCCATCCTCCCTATTGACGACCGCTCCACCCCGTGCCATCCTCCCTATTGACGACCGCTCCACCCCGTCATCCTTCCTATTGACGACCCCTCCACCCCGTCATCCTTCCTATTGACGACCCCTCCACCCCGTCATCCTTCCTATTGACGACCCCTCCACCCCGTCATCCTTCCTATTGACGACCCCTCCACCCCGTCATCCTTCCTATTGAAGACACCTCCACCTCGTCATCCTTACTATTGACGACCCCTCCACCCCGTCATCCTTCCTATTGACGACCCCTCCGCTCTGTGCCATCGTTCCTATGGAGAACGCCCTTCGCTCTGTGCCATCGTTCCTATGGAGAACGCCTTTCGCTCTGTGCCATCGTTCCTATGGAGAACGCCTTTCGCTCTGTGCCATCGTTCCTATGGAGAACGCCCTTCGCTCTGTGCCATCTTTCCTATGGAGAACCCCCTTCGCTCTGTGCCATCATTCCTATGGAGAAGCCCTTCGCTTTGTGCCATTGTTCCTATGGAGAATGCGCTCCGCGCCATCGTTCCAAAGGAGAACGCGCTCCGCGCAATCGTTCCTATGCAGAACGCCCTTTGCTCTGTGCTATCGTTCCTATGGAGAACACCCTTCCCTCTGTGCCATCATTCCTATGGAGAACGCGCTCCAATCAGTGCCATCGTTCCTATGGAGAACGCGCTCCAATCTGTGCCATCGTTCCTATGGAGAATGCGCTCCAATCTGTGCCATCGTTCCTATGGAGAATGCGCTCCGCTCTGTGCCATCACTCCTTTTTTATACCCCCATACACAGCCATTGTTCCTATTACTATCCCCTCATTATCTGATTCAGGCCTGTTGAGAAATCAGTACAATCTATATCTACTCATTTATAAGTCAACCATTTCAGCACATTAAATACACCAACTGTGGCGATCAGCCTCCAGGCATCAGATGAAAAAATCGTTTAGCATTGTCTGATGGAAGCATGCTCTGAAACAGCACAGAGGTGGGGGGAGATGTGACTGCACTCACAAACCCTACACAGAGCCGATGACCCCACGATCAGATCGCTACTACCAAGGCTGATCTGCCATGTGTCCCCCCCTAAACATGGAAAGCTGCATGGAAGTCAGACAGTGAAGCGCCCACACCTCTGTAACAGGGGTGAGAGGTATAGTAAGAGCGGCGCGACGGCCCGGACGGCGATTCCCGGTGACGTCAAAACGTGGGCATTCGAGTTGTGCACATACCGCTGTCACTCACCCGCTGGGGTCTCCTCACCGCATAATTCGTGGCCTCGGCCTCACACTAGCAATCGGCGTCCGGAAACCAACAACACAAGGGGTTCTCCTTCCGGGTTACGACTGTAGAAGTGACGTCATCTAGGTAGAAAGCTCCACCCCGCGTGTAACCTCATTTCGCTCGGCGAGAATCCCTTGTTACCCAAGGCTCTGTTTAGGCATGTACCATCTGCGGACCAAAGGGGGGGGGGGTTCATGAATTTCAGTGTATGTAAACCCCACATTTATCTTTCAGTGTATTTGGCATCATACCTCACTGAACAGTTTCATAAAGTATATCTAAATCCCAAACTTTTTTTTAAAGTAGGGGAGGGCAAAAACTGCTGTCACCTTTATTTTTATTTTACCATCTGTGTCTGAGTAGGGGGATTTCCGTTCACTTCCTGTCTTCTAGACACAACAGGAAGTGAGAGGATATTTTCTAATGATAGGCAATAGTTCAAACTTTCAGAGCCGCTGAGATTCCAATGCTTGTTCCAATAGTTCAAACGCAGAAAATCACTGGCTCTGCTAAGGCAGCTCTCAGATACACAGGCCTCCCTCAGTGAGTACCTGGAAGTGCAGACGTACAGATAGACAACAAGCCGCAACATAAAAGAGTCCAAAGTGCCTATAACTACTACAGTCACATAAAACCACCCAATGTGTTTCCTGGGCTATAAACCTCTCCCTTCACCTGAGCTTCGAAGAATGAAATGAGCACTTCAATAGACTCAATGGTAACTATAATCTATGACAGGGGTGGGCAAACTCCGGTCCTCCAGCTGTGGTGGAACTACGAATCCCATGAGGCATTGCAAGATTCAGCCGTCCAGTCCTGAATATTGGCCCTGCACTGTAATTAAAAATGTCAGCATGCGGACCCTGGCCAAAGTGTCTTAGAGACGAGGCTTCGGTGGACCGGTGACCAGTTGCACTAATGGAGGGAGCCTGCTGGAGTAAGATATGAGGTATTACGCCTTATTCTCCCTCCCCTAGACCGGGAGTAGGCAACCTTGGCACGGTGGGAAACTACAAATACCGTCATACCTCTGCCTTTGGAAATCATACCCGTGGTTGTTGGTCTTGCAATGCCTCATGGGATTTGTAGTTTTACCACAGCTGGAGTGCCGAGGTTGCCTACCCCTGGGCTAGACATTTTTTTTTGTGTGTTCCTGCCTCCAATGGGGCTTTAAAAGGAGAACTATGAGGTGAGTGCTTTTCACTCACCTCATAGTTCTAGCCGACCTGTGACAATGAGACTGTCACAGGTCGGCTCAGTAGATCGAGAGGTCAGCGAACACATACCGGCGTTTGCTCACCTCTCGATCCTGTCATGGCTCTCTGCTGTGACAGGGGGAGGGGCTGGATTCCCCTCTCCCCGCTCCGATCTGCCAGCGCTGACTGGCGGAACCGATGGGGGAGGGGGCGGGTAGAGCTGGCTCTGCCTCTAGATAGGCAGAGCCAGCTGTCACTCACGCAGCTGGGCGGATCCCAACGTCCAGGTCGGGATCCGCTCCGGCGTCTCAGTATACCGCGAGCTGTAGCTCGCGGTATACTGAGCTTAGGGTAACGGGAGGACGCTAGTTTGTGTCCTCCCGTTACCCTAAGGAGAACTATGGGGAAAAACACTGACCCCATAGTTCTCCTTTAAGGGAAGTATTTCTTTAATATCATTTCCTAGACAAAATGAACATTTACAGGGTTACTCACAAAAGGGTGAGGAGTTTGGAGAAGGCAGGAGAAGTGAACAATCTAGGCCAAAGTAGCTGATTTGGAATAATTCTCCAATTCAGTTCACTTTCCAGTTCAGCTATGTTGTCCTAGATTGCTCACTTCTGCCTTCTCCAAGTTCTTCACCCTTTTGTGAATAGCCCTGTATATCTTTATCGGTAGGGATGAGCTCCAGTTCAGCCTGAACCTGAGATAATCCAGACATGGAAGTTACATGGACCTCCCACTCAATCAACTGCAGGTCGCAGCATTCCCCGCTCCGCAGCTGACCATAAACAAAGGAGTGGGGTGTTTGTGCTGATGTCATTTACCTTATATGGCCACATTGCCATATTAGGTAACTTCTTTACCTATTGTAGCCATATAACAGGGGTGGGCAACTCTGGCCCTGCAGCTGTGCTTTACCTACAAATCCCATAATCCCACTGCCTTTGTTAGTCATGCTTGTGGCTTTGAGAATCTTGAAATGCCTCGTGGGAGTTTCCAGACATCTCAACTCTCCCGGATGTTCCAGGAGTCTCCCGCTATATGATAGCGGCTCCCGGACACCCGGGAGAGAAACAATTTCTCCCGGAAAGGTTTACTCTGCTTTACCTAGCAGAGTAAACCTTTCTCTGCTCTGTTTTTGTTTTGTTTTTCCTGACATCGAGGCCGCCGTCAGTCAGAAAAAAAAACAGCACAGGAATGAATAGCTAGATTGCTATCGGCAATTTCAATTTGCAATAGCCAATGGCAGACTTGCTATTGCACCCGCCCACTGCTGCTGTCAATCAGCAGAGGTGGACCTGAAGTTCTCCATCAGGTCCTCCTCTACTGACTGAAAGCAGCAGAGGGCAGGTGCAATAGGCAGCTTGCTATTGGCTATTGCAAATTGAAATTGCCAATAGCAATCTAGCTATTTTTTTTTGTTTTGTTTTTATTCTGATGGCAGCAGCTGCCAGTGC
>NW_017306490.1:1405898-1411280 GCF_000935625.1 Nanorana parkeri
ACCTGTGACAATGAGACTGTCACAGGTCGGCTCAGTAGATCGAGAGGTCAGCGAACACATACCGGCGTTTGCTCACCTCTCGATCCTGTCATGGCTCTCTGCTGTGACAGGGGGAGGGGCTGGATTCCCCTCTCCCCGCTCCGATCTGCCAGCGCTGACTGGCGGAACCGATGGGGGAGGGGGCGGGTAGAGCTGGCTCTGCCTCTAGATAGGCAGAGCCAGCTGTCACTCACGCAGCTGGGCGGATCCCAACGTCCAGGTCGGGATCCGCTCCGGCGTCTCAGTATACCGCGAGCTGTAGCTCGCGGTATACTGAGCTTAGGGTAACGGGAGGACGCTAGTTTGTGTCCTCCCGTTACCCTAAGGAGAACTATGGGGAAAAACACTGACCCCATAGTTCTCCTTTAAGGGAAGTATTTCTTTAATATCATTTCCTAGACAAAATGAACATTTACAGGGTTACTCACAAAAGGGTGAGGAGTTTGGAGAAGGCAGGAGAAGTGAACAATCTAGGCCAAAGTAGCTGATTTGGAATAATTCTCCAATTCAGTTCACTTTCCAGTTCAGCTATGTTGTCCTAGATTGCTCACTTCTGCCTTCTCCAAGTTCTTCACCCTTTTGTGAATAGCCCTGTATATCTTTATCGGTAGGGATGAGCTCCAGTTCAGCCTGAACCTGAGATAATCCAGACATGGAAGTTACATGGACCTCCCACTCAATCAACTGCAGGTCGCAGCATTCCCCGCTCCGCAGCTGACCATAAACAAAGGAGTGGGGTGTTTGTGCTGATGTCATTTACCTTATATGGCCACATTGCCATATTAGGTAACTTCTTTACCTATTGTAGCCATATAACAGGGGTGGGCAACTCTGGCCCTGCAGCTGTGCTTTACCTACAAATCCCATAATCCCACTGCCTTTGTTAGTCATGCTTGTGGCTTTGAGAATCTTGAAATGCCTCGTGGGAGTTTCCAGACATCTCAACTCTCCCGGATGTTCCAGGAGTCTCCCGCTATATGATAGCGGCTCCCGGACACCCGGGAGAGAAACAATTTCTCCCGGAAAGGTTTACTCTGCTTTACCTAGCAGAGTAAACCTTTCTCTGCTCTGTTTTTGTTTTGTTTTTCCTGACATCGAGGCCGCCGTCAGTCAGAAAAAAAAACAGCACAGGAATGAATAGCTAGATTGCTATCGGCAATTTCAATTTGCAATAGCCAATGGCAGACTTGCTATTGCACCCGCCCACTGCTGCTGTCAATCAGCAGAGGTGGACCTGAAGTTCTCCATCAGGTCCTCCTCTACTGACTGAAAGCAGCATCCCTTTGCTCATGTCAAGTGGCACACAAGAAGCATTAATTCAATCCAAATCTGAGCTCATCCCTATTTATCAGGAGGGATACATTTCACCACTAAAATCTCATATAATCTTCATCCTGTTAAAGTAATTTCAAAAGTGTTTTTAAATCTGCAGTTTTTATTATAACAATGTCTGCTGATCCTGCCATAAAGATCCTCGTTACGGCACTTCCTGTTATAGGTTGACTCTGTCCCTGCCTTCCATTTGTTCTCCTGCATTGTCTTTGTCATCTGGTCCATCTCCCGTAGAGATAGGGCCCCTCCCTGACCCCCTGAGATGCAGGGCTCCTGACAGAGATAAGGTACTCGTGTCTACCTGGCCAAAACCAGGCGGACCCTTTCCTCATGTCAGACTAAGCCGACCACCAAGTACTTCAATTGCAACTGAAGCCAAACCTTATTTTTAGGTTTGCAGGGATCCCAATCTGAAAAAAGTAATTTCAGGGAGGCACCCTTCTCATTTCAGGGAGGTGCCCTCTGTACCCCCCCCCCCCTCCATTCGCAGGGGGGGAGCAGCCCCCTGAAATGATGGCAGATAGCAAAGAAGCTGCTGCTTCCCATGCTATCTGCTGGGTTTTTTTTTTTTTAAGTATTCTGACAACAGCATAGGAATGAATAGCTAGATTGCTATTGGCTATTTCAATTTGCAATAGCAAGCTGCTTATTGCACCCACCCTCTGCTGCTATCAATCAGCAGAGGAGGACCTGATGGAGAACTTCACTGATTGACAGCAGCAGTGGGCGGGTGCTGTGGCTAGTCTGCTATTGGCTACTGAAAATTGAAATAGCCAATAGCAGCCTAGCTATTCACTCCTATGCTGTTTTTTTTCTCTGACTGACAGCGGCCGGCAGTCCCGATGTCAGAAAAAAAAAAAAACCAGCAGGGAAAGCTTTACTCTGTTGGACAGAGCAGAGTAAACCTTTCCGGGAGACAATGTTTCTCTCCTGGGAGTCCGGGAGCCGCTGTCTAATAGTGGGAGACTCCCGGTATGTCCGGGAGAGTTGGGATGTCTGGGTTTGGATGGAGTGGAGAGGGATTAGAACTCCAGTCAGAATCTTATTGTTGTCTATGTCCCCATCAGGGAGATGTACCCCCTCTGTGAGTCCTGGTAACCGTTATCAGTGAAAAAAAATCCCACATTTTGGGTGGTCACCACAACAAGAATAGATGGGAAATCTTCCTGCTGATCACCTGCATTCTACTCACTTTGGAGGGATTTCCTCTCGCTTCGTGTTGTGACAGACAGGACGTGAAGATAAATCTCCCAAATGGGACACAGAGGGGGGTAAAAAAGCTGGCAAGGGTTATGAGCCCCACTTACTTTATTCAATAATGACCTTCAGTACCTATAGGCAAAACCTTTTTCAGTTGTGGACAGAGTAGGGAAGAGTTGGAACCCCTTTAAATTTTTACTGCTATCCAGGACTCCTTAGAGAGATTTTCCCTCACTTTCTGTTCTGTATTACCAGACAGGAAGTAAAGAAATATCTGCAACAGGGAAATGGACAACAATTACATGCTGACAGCAGGTTCTAGCATCTCTCTTACCTTTGTCCTTGTTGCTGTTTGAGAGTTTCCTTCACTTCCTGTCTGGTGAAAAGGTTGTCCCTGGGACAGGAAGTGAATGGAAATAAGCTGTAAATAAAACTTTCACAATAAAGATTTCATAAGAAATTACATTAAAGAAAGACTGGGCCCTGGCTTCCGGGAGGTGCGGGTGATATCACTGTCCCTCACTCGAAATCCTGTGATGAGCTGGGATGTATTCCCGCCAATTTTCAGGGCCCAGCTATCCAGGGGACAGTGGTAAGACATGGTAATCTTTATTATCTGGCGCGATGGCTGTGAGAAATACATAACCACCCTGTCACTGATAGGAAAAGTGGAGGGAAATAAGTGCTCCATGTTGGTGTAAAGTGTGTTACACATGTAAATATTCTGTCACAAACAAAATTCTGTCTGAGGTAATTCTCCAACATATTCATATGCACCACAACGAGGGTTACATGAGTCTGTTACAAGCTTTGCCATTTGTTGCATGGATAGGAGACAGATTTCTAATCTACAATATCTTTTATGAACTACATGGAATGTATCTAAGCCAGGGGTGGGCAACTCCGGCCCTCCAGCTGTGATAAAACTACAAATCCCGTCATGCATCTGTCTCTGGGAGTCATGCCTGTGAGAATCTTGCATTGCCTCTTGGGATTTGTAGTTTCACAACAGCTGGAGGACCGGAGTTTGCCCACCCCTGATCTAAGCTCTCCGACAACACTATATGAATATAGTGAATACACATGCATAAGGGGAGCAGGAAGGAAAGATGATCGGGAATGGGATATCGATGAGTGATATTGAAATGGGCCCACATACTGTTAGGGCCCATTCCCGCCAATGCACAGAATGGCCTATGCACCTATCTTGCACACGTGCTGCACTGCTGAAAATGTTTCATGCGTAGTTTTTGGTCTGTTGTGGCGCATTATCCCCTTCAAACAGGGCACTTTGTACATGAGCCCTCTGTTGTCGATGTCCTAGATCAGGGGTCACCAGACTCTGGCCTCCCAGCTGTGGTGCAACTACAAGTCCCATGAGGCACTGCAAGACACTGAAAGCCACAGGCATTACTCCCAGCTGCAGATGTCGTTTCACCTCAGCTGGATAGCCAGAGACTGCAAACCCGTCCTACCTGAAAGAGAAAGAATAAGGCTGCTAGTTTATAATATAAATACCGCCTTTTATAGGTGTAAAATCCCTGAATGTTTATAACCCTTTAATTGTACATAGGAATGTTTGAAATGTGACCTTACTGAAAGTTACAGAAGTGACGAACGCTGATATGTGTGACAGGTCAACACATGTCGCTTTGTACGTGCTCTCAGTCACTGCTGCTGCACACAGGGTTTAGTTACCTGAATGGGGTGTGATACTTGGGTATACCTTGCAGCAGTGGCTCTTATCCAGGCTTCTGTGAACCCTTTACACAGGGGCTGCATCTAAGCATTGGCCATGTGACCAGTGTGTGGCCCTATTGGGACCCTTCAGCTATAGTCACTGTATTGTGATAGTGCCACACCTGCCACTGTCAGAATAAAATAGTCCATGTGCTGAACCAAAAACAAATCAGCCAGTGTATGGCCAGCTTAAGCCTGGTTATTGATTGAATCTCTCTCAGTGAGCTGGTATAGGAGTCATCTGGATGCTGGAAAAAATAGCTTTAAAGGAGAACTATGGGGTTAAGGCTTTTCCCCATAGTTCTCCTTAGGGTAGCGGGAGGACACAAACTAGCATCCTCCCGTCACCCTAAGCTCAGTATACCGTGAGCTACAGCCCCACCTTTTATTATATATTTCCTGAAAGCACAGACCCTGTAGAATAAAATAGTGGCAGCGGCAAACTTTTATGTCGCATTCAGGGCCGGATTAACATGGGACGGGTGGATCTCCCGCTCCAGGCCCGCACCTGCAAATAGGCTGACCTGGAGTGGAAGCCGGGCTGAGCTGACCCGACCCGAGTCACAGCCGGGCCGAGTCGATCAGAATCACAGCCGGCCCCATGGTAATCTGGTCCAGCCGTGACCATGCAGCTGCATGAGCCAGCACTGACCACCTGAGAGCTCGCACTGACCGCCTGGACCCTAAGAACCTGAACAGCCTCCTGAGAGCCTACACAGCCCCCCTAAACCCCACACAGCTCTCCTGAGACCCTGGAGAAATCAGGCCGCGAACCTGTAGCAAGAGTACAGAGAATGTAGCTTCATATTATTCTGCATTGCTGTATAAAGTATTGCTGCGATTTGTAGTTCTCTATAGCTGGTGGTATTCTGCATTGCTCTGTAATGCATTACTGGGATTTGTAGTCCTCTATAGTTAGTGGTAATATTCTGCATTGCTGTATAATTTATTGCTGCGATTTGGAGTCCTCTATAGCTGGTGGTATTCTGCATTGCTCTGTAATGCATTCCTGGGATTTGTAGTCCTCTATAGTTAGTGGTAATATTCTGCATTGCTGTATGTATTTCTAAG
>NW_017306490.1:1411870-1446035 GCF_000935625.1 Nanorana parkeri
CTCTATAGCTGGTGGTATTCTGCATTGCTCTGTAATGCATTACTGGGATTTGTAGTCCTCTATAGTTAGTGGTAATATTCTGCATTGCTGTATAATTTATTGCTGCGATTTGGAGTCCTCTATAGCTGGTGGTATTCTGCATTGCTCTGTAATGCATTCCTGGGATTTGTAGTCCTCTATAGTTAGTGGTAATATTCTGCATTGCTGTATAATTTATTGCTGCGATTTGGAGTCCTCTATAGCTGGTGGTATTCTGCATTGCTTTGTAATGCATTACTGGGATTTGTAGTCCTCTATAGTTGGCGGCTTTCTGAATTGCTGTATAATGTATTTCTAAGATTTCTAGTCTCCCTACAACTTGGAGTCAGTGGCAGATCTACCAGGGTCGCAGCTGCTACCGTGCCCTGACGCTCCACCACTGACTCCAAGCTGTAGAGAGACTACTAATCACAGCCTGGACAGGAGGAAGAGGGCCCCGGTGACCATCGCCATTTCCATGAAAAGGTCCACCAAAATCCTCAGCACTGGGCCCGTGTTGCTCTTAATCCGGCCCTGGTCAACTCTAATAGTGCAACTCTATAAAAACCAAATTTTCTGTAAAAAATACAGTTAAAGTATTTTTTTGCAGCAAGCAGTAGATATATGCAAAAACATAAAAATAAATAAAAACATTACCGTACGTTACCTGTGTCTCCACCGCTCGCTCCCGTCCGAAGATCTGAAGATTCTCGAACGGCCATGTAGGATGATGGGGCAGGCGCATGAGCGGTAGAGATCTTGGGCCGGGAGAAGAGGGGAGACACAGGGTAAGTCAATGCAGGTAGCCCGTCAGCGTGCACATGGACAGACATCGTGGGACACAGAAAACACAGCAACCAGTGCTGGATCAGAGACCGGCACGAGCACTGGAGGGACTCCCGATAACTGCAGGAAAGAAGATGATCGGATCAAGAGGCATTATTTAAGATAAGCCAAACTTAAAAATTGTGCCCGTGAAACGGCAAAAAACATATGGTACCCCAACCCCATCCGTTGAGTTAAGTATGAATATTGGCCCTAGAATTATTGCTTTCACTCTCTGGCTCATGTGGCGATACCTGACATGTGTAGCGCAATTGTTGTTTTCAAATATGCGCATTCGCGGGGACGGTGGGGCTTTACACATTTTATTTTTTGTGTATTTTTACATTTATTTTATTTAACTTTTTTTTTTTTTACTTAATTCCATTGCTATCACATAGGGGGGCTCACAGACCCACTATGTGATAGCGCATTGAAGATGATAGGTTCTCTTTACGGTGACTTTAGGCTAGTATCTTTGCACTTCAAAGAAGCTGATCAAGCACAAGTAAACAGGAGGGCCCACTGCCAGTGCTATAGGGCATATGTCACTGACAGAGAAAGAGTTAAATTAGATTGTGGTGAATCCTGGGAATTCCTTACCTTTCATGGTGTTATTATGATCCTTTAGACGCACTCTGCTTGTTTTAGTAAAAATCATTCTTCCAGTGGGGATCACTCTGAATTTTTGCTTCTAGATGTGGAAATGTCAGCTCTTTATCCATTCATCCTGCGAAACCCTGTGAATGTTTGTTCTGTGCGAATGGAGGCAAAAACAAACATTCATAGTATACTTTACAAGTCAAATGTAATATATTAGGAAAATACCACATTATGGCCACTAGATGGAGCTGTGGAGCATAGGAAAGAAATATTTAATGCCTATGCTCTATGCCAGGGGTCTCAAACCTCCGTCCCTCCAGCTGTGGTGGAACTACAAATCCCATGAGGCATTGCAAGATTCTCACAGCCACAGACATCACTCCCGAAGAGAGATGCATCATGGGATTTGTAGTTTCACCACAGCTGGAGGGCCGGGGGTTTGAGACCCCTGCTCTATGCTATGCGACTGGTCCCTACAAGCCTCTTCTCTAAGGCTGGTGGTCGCACGCTGACCTCATCAAGTAAAAAGAACCAATGACCAATGATGAGAGCCCACCAACAACCTGGAGCATTAGAGAGAAGCGCACCAAAGCCTCCAAGAGAGCAGTAAGTATTACACCTTATTCCTCTACCCCTAGACTTAACAAGCACATACCCAGTGTAGGGGGCACTTCAAGGGTAGTTTTTTTTGTAATTCTCAGAGTTCAGCTTTAATGGGTTGACCATCAGCATACTGATAGCAAGAGAGAGCAGAGTGGCAGAGAGGAGTTCATCACTATGCTGCTTCTCCTTCACTGTCCAATCACATCTTGGGGCAAATCTATTGTAGGCTCAGAGAAAGTTCACACAACCCACCATAGACCCTACGTAGCCCACCTGAGAGTCTGTACATCCCGCCATAGAACCTGCATAGCCGACCTGAGAGTCAGCACAGCCCACCATAGAATCTACACAGCCACCCGAGAAGCCGTACGGCTCACCTGCGAGCCCACATAGCCCACCTGAGAATCCGAACAGCCCACCATTGAACCTGCACAGCCCTCCTTAGACCACACACAGCCACCTGAGATCCTCCACTGGAGACATTGGGCCGGCACCAAGAGTAGGGCAGTGTATGAGGCTTCATAATTTTCTGCATTGATGTATAATGCATGGCTGGGATTTGTAGTCCTCTATAGATGGTGGTATTCTGCATTGTTGTATAATGTATTGCTGGGATTTGTAGTCCTTTATAGCTGGTGGTATTCTGCATTGTTGTATAATGTATTGCTGGGATTTGTAGTCCTCTATAGCTGGTGGTATTTTGCATTGTTGTATAATGTATTGCTGGGATTTGTAGTCCCCTATAGCTGGTGGTATTCTGCATTGTTGTATAATGTATTGCTGGGATTTGTAGTCGCTCTACAGCTTGAAATGAGTGGCAGAACTACCAGGGCGGCACCATTTGCAGCTGGGACTGAGCCCTGGTGCTCCACCACTGTCCTAAACTCATTATACAGTGCATGAGCCACTGGCTGACTCTTGATGGGGTAACTCAGCCAGAGAACCCCTGTGTTACTATGCATTGTATCCTTCTGAAAGCATGGCAATAACACAGTGACACAATAATCAATCATTTCTCATCTCCAGGCACACAGGTTTGTTCCAGTTCATGGACACAGCTTGTCTTTCAGAGTTGGGTGTGCTTTGCTTTGCTTTGCTATGGGGATAGTCCTGCCACTATTTATGTACAAAGGGCATTCACATTGTATAGCAGAATGATCACGGCCTGACTGCTATGGTAATGTATTTGAATGTTCATGGACACAGATCCAATGTGAAAAGCGAAACATTTACAAAGCCTTAAAGGGTTTCTAAACCCTCTGTTTTTTTGCATATATACAGGTGAAACTCGAATAATTAGAATATCGTGCAAAAGTTCATTTATTTCACTAATGCAACTTAAAAGGTGAAACTAATATATGAGATAGACTACATGCAAAGCAAGATAATTCAAGCCGTGATTTGTCATGTATGTGATGATTATGGCTTACAGCTCATGAAAACCCCAAATCCACAATCTCAGAAAATGAGAATATTGTGAAAAGGTGCAATATTCTAGGCTCAAAGTGTCCCGCTCTAATCAGCTACTGCACAGCCCTCCTTAGACCACACACAGCCACCTGAGATCCTCCACTGGAGACATTGGGCCGGCACCAAGAGTAGGGCAGTGTATGAGGCTTCATAATTTTCTGCATTGATGTATAATGCATGGCTGGGATTTGTAGTCCTCTATAGATGGTGGTATTCTGCATTGTTGTATAATGTATTGCTGGGATTTGTAGTCCTTTATAGCTGGTGGTATTCTGCATTGTTGTATAATGTATTGCTGGGATTTGTAGTCCTCTATAGCTGGTGGTATTTTGCATTGTTGTATAATGTATTGCTGGGATTTGTAGTCCCCTATAGCTGGTGGTATTCTGCATTGTTGTATAATGTATTGCTGGGATTTGTAGTCCCCTATAGCTGGTGGTATTCTGCATTGTTGTATAATGTATTGCTGGGATTTGTAGTCGCTCTACAGCTTGAAATGAGTGGCAGAACTACCAGGGCGGCACCATTTGCAGCTGGGACTGAGCCCTGGTGCTCCACCACTGTCCTAAACTCATTATACAGTGCATGAGCCACTGGCTGACTCTTGATGGGGTAACTCAGCCAGAGAACCCCTGTGTTACTATGCATTGTATCCTTCTGAAAGCATGGCAATAACACAGTGACACAATAATCAATCATTTCTCATCTCCAGGCACACAGGTTTGTTCCAGTTCATGGACACAGCTTGTCTTTCAGAGTTGGGTGTGCTTTGCTTTGCTTTGCTATGGGGATAGTCCTGCCACTATTTATGTACAAAGGGCATTCACATTGTATAGCAGAATGATCACGGCCTGACTGCTATGGTAATGTATTTGAATGTTCATGGACACAGATCCAATGTGAAAAGCGAAACATTTACAAAGCCTTAAAGGGTTTCTAAACCCTCTGTTTTTTTGCATATATACAGGTGAAACTCGAATAATTAGAATATCGTGCAAAAGTTCATTTATTTCACTAATGCAACTTAAAAGGTGAAACTAATATATGAGATAGACTACATGCAAAGCAAGATAATTCAAGCCGTGATTTGTCATGTATGTGATGATTATGGCTTACAGCTCATGAAAACCCCAAATCCACAATCTCAGAAAATGAGAATATTGTGAAAAGGTGCAATATTCTAGGCTCAAAGTGTCCCGCTCTAATCAGCTAATTAA
Organism: Nanorana parkeri; assembly: GCF_000935625.1. NCBI lineage: Eukaryota > Metazoa > Chordata > Amphibia > Anura > Dicroglossidae > Nanorana > Nanorana parkeri. The sequence goes on from NW_017306490.1 coordinate 1,416,604, forward strand.
GCCATAACACCTGCAAAGGGTTCCTGAGCCTTTAAATTAGGGCTGCAACAACTAAATCGACATAATCGATTATAATCGATTATTGAAAAAGTTGTCAACTTTTTCAATCATCGATTAATCAGCTTACGATTGGTTGGCCCTGTTCACGGCTCCACACACGCTGCGCGCCACACCTCCTCCCCACCACACGCTTGCCACTGTCAGACACGACCGGCCGCATCCACGCTCCACATGCCGCACCTCCTCCCCGCCTCACGCTCACCGCCCGCGCACATCCACGATCAGCACAGGGACGTGGGGAGAAGAAGTAAGGAGGAGCAGGTGTGGGGGGATGGCAGCCACCGATAGACAGGCCCTATCTCAGAAACAAGTTGCTGGAAGACTGCTCAGGTAAGCCTGCACTTTCCCACACATGGTGCTCTATAATGTATTGCTGGGATTTGTATTCCTCTATAAATTTGAGTTTCACCTGTATAAGGCTAGCAAGCAGTAGATATATGCAAAAAGTTTTTTTTTTTTTAAACCGCTTTAAAAGCAGTTTAAGCTTACCCTGTCTTCCCCGCGCGCTCCCGTCCGAAACTGTTAGGGCGGCCGCAAAGCATCTTGGGGTGGGCGCATGCGCAGTTTGGATTTTCGGCCGCGAGACGAGGAGAGACGCAAGGTAAGTCTATGGACGCGTGCACCTGCATGCAGACACCATGGGACAGGAAGTGCCAGAAAGGACAGAGAAGTCAGCGCTGGATCGGACAGATGAAAAGTACAGGAAAGAAGAGGAAGATTGGATTAAAGGAGAACTATGGAGTTAAGGCTTTTCCCAATAGTTCTCCTCAGGGTAACGGGAGGACACAAACTAGCATCCTCCCATCACCCTAGGCTCAGTATACCGCGAGCTGCAGCTTGCGGTATACTGAGACGCCACAGCTGAAGTGGATCCCGACAATTGTGCCGGGATCCGCCCAGCTGCGTGACTGACAACTGGCTCTGCCTATCTAAAGGCAGAGCCAGCTGTACCCGCCCCCTCCCCCGTCCGTTCCGCCAGTCAGCGCTATCGGAGCGGGCAGGGGGGAATCCAGCCCCTCCCCTGTCACGGCAGAGAGCCGTGACAGGATCGAGAGGTGAGCGAACGCCGCTATGTGTTCGCTCACCTCCCGATCTACTGAGCCGACCTGTGACAATCTCATTGTCACAGGTCGGCTAGAACTATGAGGTGAGTAAAAAGCACTCACCTCATAGTTCTCCTTTAAGAGACATCATTTAAGGTTAGTGCTAACATTAACATTGAGGGGGAAAAAATGACTTTAATGTCACTCAAAAAGTATTTATCTTCTGTTTTCTCCTCCTCCCTCCTTCTTACAGAATTGGATTATTTTCAATAATAGTATCTTTTTCTGCTGCACTAAAGCACGTCCTGATTAGTGATGGGCTCGGGCGTGTTCGCAGCTCCACGTGCCGAGCCCGCCAGGAGGCTGACAGCACGGAGACATTTCCCGATCTCTGCAGCTGCGGAGCGGGATAATGTCTCAGTACCTGTGATTGGCGCTGCGGCGCTGTCAGCTTCCTGGCGTGCTCGGCACGTGGAGCTGGGAACATGCCCGAGCCCATCACTAGTCCCGATCCCTCGCCGAGGTGACATAAAATACATACATGGGAGCGGTTTTACCTGCCAAAGAATTTGCATTTCTGTCTACAGAATACATTTAATGGTGTATTCATAAATATTAATTCAAGGGTGTAATAATTTGCATATGCAGGGGAGCCCCACTTCAATGTTAGGTTTTTTATATTTCCGGCAGCGTGTTCAAACAAATGGGCTGGCATTGCGCCAAAACGTCCAAAAAAAACAGACATGCGCCATTTTTGACAACACAACACACTTCAACGCACAGTGCCTGTGGTGTGCTGCAGCACATGTGCATTGGTGCTCCATTGTCTTAGTGTGTTGGGTTGTCATTTAAAATGAATGGCACCTATATACATTTACGCAATTAACATGCTTTTATGTGTGCATTACTGCATTGGAAGGGCGTGAAGGGCCCTTATGGCAAGGTAGAAAGCTTAAAAAACAATGCTTGGGCTGTGGAATGGCGCGTCACACTGCAGCTGTAAGTAGCTAGCATCACACCACCAGTATAGGCAATGTGCTGCAGTGCTCACCCCCCCCCCCAATCCCGGAGTGTCCAGCAGAGTCCCCCCTTACCTTTTAGGCACCAGATCAGCAGGGCGGTGGCGGAATTGGGAGGACTGGACTGAGGATGTAAATGCTGGGGGCAAGGCAATCACCTCATTGGTTGTTTGGATGCTGGTTGGCTGGCAGTGGATGTGCCGATCTCCGTATTACAATCCACAGACTGCACATCCACTTTCAGCAAGATGCGGGTTGGATAAAATCCTGTAGCGGGCTGAATGTGGACCACGGGCCGTAGTTTGGAGACCCCCCTAACCAGGAGAAATAGAATCTTTGCTCCATTTACTTTAATAGTAGACATTTCCAACTAGCGCCAGGTCTCTTCACCCCACAACCTCGTCTGGACAGTTGCCTTCGCCCCTGCATCACACCCACTCAAACTACTGTAATGTGTCTGTGAGATCAGTTACAATCGGTGCGCTACCACTTACCAATCATCCGCTGATTTTGCTGTTGGACACAAAGTCAGCTGGGGACCGATCCCAAACATGTCTGCCACCCATTTTGGGTCCCAACCCATAGTTTAAAGAAGCAAATAATGTCTAAATACAAGAGTCCTGTGTGTTCATTCTTCGTGCACTTTGTGTATTTCTTCCAGATCTGTGCAGGAGCTTCCTGTATTAAGACCAGTCAGTGCTGCTCTCTCCTTGTGCAGGGTGACTGGTCTTGTGTCCGCTCCCCAACCTGCAGACAGCCTGTAGTAGGTGGGGTCTGCTGGGCTCCTCCCACAGCTAAGCTCTCTGCACAGACTATGTAGAGCACAGTGATGATATCACCACTACTTTCACTAGATAATATCTGTGTCTGCAAAGTGGAATTATATCTTATGTGGCTGCAGTGACGTGTGGTACCATCGCTTCTTGGTGAGGCATTCCCCAGCCCCGCCCCAGCACACCAAAGCCCAGCCCATATCCCACCGAAGCCCTGCCCCCATCCCGACAAAGCCCTGGCTATTGTGAAGTGGGGAGGAGACAAGGAGGAGCCTCCATGTCCTTCACTGCTGAGGCATCAAGATCGATGGGCTCAGTGGGGTTTTTTTTTTTTTTTTTTTTATTGGACTAATGGCGCTTTGCCATTGGCCCAAACCATCCACAGAGCCCACGCCTCTAACAAAGAGTAGAGGCTGTTGCAGCTCTTGCCTCACTATGTTAGGTTACACAAGCGGTGAGGAAGCCCGCTGCTGTGTAACCTAACTTAGCTGTCAAAAACCGGATGCAGCGCTGCCTGTAATTAACAGGCAGGGCTCCGTCCATGACAGGTCACCGTGGGGAGGATTTCCCTGCAACAAGCCGCTCTGAATGGAGAAGAAGCTGTCATCTTCAGACTTGAAGCTGACATCTTTTTCCTTCATGATACTAGGTGAGGCTCTGCCGCACCTGACTGTACATCCCTGCTGTGGAGGAATATATATTTGTGTGTCTGGACTCATATCTACGCTGGATCTTGCTGCCAGAAAGATAAAGCGCAAAAAACGGAGGTAGGAGGTGTGTAAAACAGTCATGTTTACGCACGGACAGCATTTAGAATCCTGCGCAAATTCATTCTAGTGGTTGGAATATTCATTTATTCTAGCCACTAGAATACATTTACATGTGTACTCGCACACGGCGACGTGTATAAATGATGGCAGTACACTCCTCTCCAAACGCATTTTTTTTTTAATCCCTACGCCATAATCTAGAATACAGATGTAAATGTGCATGCATGCGCTGGCTATTACACTCTGGCTCACACCTGCATGTCCCAGAAACATGCGTTTGTACACCACGTTTCCCACGCGGACCCATTGATTTCAATGGGGTTATATACGCATGGCAAAATGCACTCTTTTGCAGGACGCGAAAAACCACGCAACTTGCCGGACATGTTTGGGGTGGCATTAGAAATGAATGGCACTGCAAGAGGATTCCATGTTTGAGCACATTTCTGCAAACTCGTCGCGATTCGCCCGTTTTCAGTTCTTGAACCAGGCCTTAAAGTGACATTAAACCCTCAGATTTTTTAACATAAACCAATACTGTAATATCTGCCTTACTGTAATCTATGGTAGTTTCCCTTCTCTTTGCTGCTCTTCCTTTTAAATCCTCATGTCTTCTCATGCTGGGGGAGAACTTCCCTTTAACTCGTTTTTTCGGCACCCCCCCCCCGCGGCCGCCGGTTTTTTTGCCCCCCGACCCCTCACCTTGATTCCCGGGATCCGCTGCCCCATCTGCGGCCCGGGATCGGCTCGGAGGGCGTCAGGAGGAGGAGGACGGGAGATCAGCTCCTTGCTGACCTCCCTACGGGCTGTGAACCATATAATAGAAATAACAATAAGTGCAAAAAATATATATATAAATAAAAATAAATAAAAGTCACATATAAAAAAGTAAAATAAAAGTCACATATAAAAAAAGTGAAAAAACCCCCCCAAAATGTTTAACTCCCCCACGTTTACGTACCTATAAACGTAAATACGTGTCCGGTGCCCCGGCGCGCAGAAACAACAATTGCGCTACACAAGTTACATATCGCCGCGAACGTCGCAGTGAGAGCAATCATTTTAGGGCCATCAATCACTGATAACACTAAACTGATGAGCGGTAACAGCTTTTAAAGCGTCGCCTAGGTTTAACACCGCGGATGTCAACTGGTTAAGATACTAATAACATTTTTTTTTTAAAAGGCGAATTTAAAAGGGACATATTTTTTTTTCATTCTGTGTGCAATCAGCTGAATAAAGCCGCTACACCTCATAGTATGACAGCTGTCATCACCCTTTTCCCAGGACCACGTGACCCCCCATAGGGCTCAGACCTCAAAACTGATTCCACCATTGCAGCCTCAAACGTCAAGAACAACAATAGAATCCCGCTGCACAATGCGCCCCGACACACGTCCGCAGAGTTCAAAGGCAGAATAGAGTGACGTCCGACATACTCCAGATTCCTGTCTGCGCACATCCCAGCTGTCATTCCAAGTCACCCTTTCCATTTTCCCGCGGACACACGCCACACCCCTCCTGACAGAGCCACGCCCACTACCGTCAGGCAGCTCCTGGGGTACGTGCACACCGACACACTACTCATGGCAAAACATTCCTAACCACGGGTTTGGAACCTCCCACTCAAGCGATGGAGGGGTCTAAAAACACCATCCCTGACGTGCCATATGGAAATCCCCTAAAACGGAAATTAGTGGTTGTGTTTATTAACAGAACGCTAAACGAACTGCTGCTGAGGGTTCACCCATACATGGGCGAGGATTCTTTAATTGACTCAGATTTGGATTAATCAGGTTCCACCTATGGGTGGGGTGATGAGTGGTACACTCCTCATAGTGGACGTGCAGAAATGAACGCACCGCACCCCAACCAGTGGGGTGGGCGTGGCTGTGGTGGGTGTGATACGCCTTTCTCCATATTGATTGGCCGGAGATTGGAAGAAGGTGGGCTAGCGAGGTGGAATGACAAAGTCTTATTCGCTAAGCCGCCCGAGCTCGAGAAGGGCGGATGAAGCTGTTTTGGGTGGCAGGTGGTGTGGGCAGGGCTGCTCCAGCTGCAAGTTACAAGAGCTTAGATGCATCCCAGCCAAGCAAACTTTCCGCTTTAATCTCTGCTTTGCTATGTGTATAAGTGGGATAAAATCACAGGACGGATTGATCTGATGGGAAAGGCAGGTAAGTGATATCACACTGATTTCAGATTGTCATTTATCATGAAGGTAATACTGGTGTGATGTACATACATATCCATGTAAAATTCCTTCATTTCCATCATGACCTATATGGGACTATTTATCATGTGGGTAATAATGATGTGATGTTTATATTTAAACCTTATTTCCATGTTTAAAGGTGTCCATGTCTCTGAATTTCCATCTCCTATATAAGGGTACCTGTCATATTGGTGTGATACAGTAAATGTTTAGCTATAAAGATCTTTTTATAGCTAAACATAGGACCCTCTCTGAAATGTCAATCTCCCTATATAAGGGTTCCTGTCATGTTGCTAATATTGGTGTGATACAGTCAATGTTTAGCTATAACGATAGATCTGTATAGCTAAACATTTAAAGCTATAAAGATAAATCTTTATAGCTAAACATTGACTGTATCACACCAATATTAGCAACATGACAGGAACCCTTATATAGGAGATCATTGAAATTTCAGAGACATGGACACATGTGGATGTGTCCATGTTTCTCAATTACCTTGATCTCCTATGTAGGGGTGTCTCATGTTTGTAATACTGGTGTGATATAGATCTTTACATATGAAATGTGTCCATGTTTAATTCAGAGTTCCCCTGGTCTTCTATATTGGTGTTTTATAGAGAATATAACGTGTTATTAAATATAATACAAGTCAAACCCAAGAAATGTACCAAGTGGAATGCAATGATTTAATATTCACATTAAATATGTTACTGATCATTCTCATACACTCATATCCACCAATACAGGTTGTAAGGGGAGCATGCCTTCAATAAGATGATGGTGACAGATCAGACTTCATTTTCTATTAACATGTGATCTAATCTGTCACTGTATTACATTAGACTCAATTCACAAAGCTCTAACACAAGGTTAGGACCCTCTAATGTAGACATGTGACTATAATTTTCATATCTGATAGCTGTAAATTGTCAGTTTTTAAAATGATTACTTGTGTTTTTTAATGTTGTGACTCAGTTGTGACTCAATTGTTTGTATGTCTATGGGTTCATTGTCAGGCTTTCATGTTGCCTTCTAGGAATACTTAGAAACATCTGTGCATCGTTTGTGTTCAGTCTTTGTAAAACTTTCTGTGGAAGTTTAGCGGGTGACTTGGCAGAGTTAAACATAGGACTGAAATGGAAGCGGATTCCTGGCGTGTCTATAATGAATCTATATGATGCCTGGCTGTGTGTCAAGCTCCCTGCGGAGGAATGCTGGAGTTCCATTCTGCGACATCAGCTCTGGAGAATGAAAGCGGTGGCGGAAATGAAGATTTGGTGTCAGTGTGCGAGTTCAGATTCCATCTAAACCCGATCAGTAAAACCCCATTTAGCAATCAAATAACTTAATTCAAAAAAGTTTCCAATCTGTTTAAATCTGCAGTTGGTGATCTCACCATTATGGTCTGTGTTGAGGCACTTCCTATTATGGGGTGACAGTTTTGCTCCTGAGTTGTCACCTACACCCCTGGTTGAGACTCGACAAACATTTTGCAGGCGTGGTCCACTGTAGTCACTATTAGGAAGCTGATCCTGAGTAGAGATAAGCCTGGGCTTGGTGTGAACCAGTTGCCTGAGTTGGCGCCAAGTCCGCTCAAAACTGTGATTGCCACCCACTCTGCCAACACAATCAATGGTGGCAGTAGCCGCGTGGTGCATTCGCTGCTCCTTTGCAATGTATAGCTGCAGGCCGGGGAATGCCGCACTTTACAGCTGGTTGGGTCAGAGGGTTAAACATGTTTGGGCAAACTTGGTTCTCCTCACTAATCCTAAGTAGTGATGAGGCTGAGCTCGGTGTGAACCCAGATCTGTTGAGGTCTTCCAAGCCCACTCAAAACTTTGATTGGGTCGGGGTTTGCTAATCTGTTGCAGAGAGCCACATTGTCTGCCCTGCGGCTCTACATCACAAAGGGCTAGGGAATACCGAATTGTCCAGGAGAGGGGAGTGTCGGTCACCGTTTTCAGCAGGCTTGGGCTAACCCAGGCAAACTGGGTTCACACCAAGCCCAGCCTCCTCCCTAATTCTGAGCAACGATGTGCACTGACGTGTACAAGCAAGTGTATGTAGAGAGGAGGTGGCTGAAAGAGGGTGGAGGAGATCAGCAGCACACGTCAGTGAAGGCATTATACTGGTGGGGGCAATTGTTCTATAACCTAACTGATATTCAGATAGTGCTTAGATCCAAAGTAGTTATATAGAGACCTCCTGTTAATGAAATGTGCTAGTGCGCTCGTCTAGTCTACTGTTTCCTGTAGTGCACGTGTTTATACGTTCCAGAAGCCTGTCCCCATTAACTATACATATGCAGTTGGTAGAAAATGGATTATGTGACAGCGTGGTGTAAATCCCTGAGATTTATTGTCTATTCCTTATGTTGTGTGTCTCTTCTGATCCATAGAGGCCTCTTCCTCATTTGGCACGCAGTTGCATATACAGCAATTTCCACCGTCTGCTGCTCATAGCAGCTCGGCTACAAGTTAAACTGTAATTCCATATGAAGGGATATAAACCAGTATGGGCAGGTGTTCAACATTGACATTACCTGAGCTAATCATTCACTCTTTGTAAATACGGGACCAATTGCTCTTTAACGATACGCGTTTTACACCCAATGCAAACATAGATATATCTATCTAATCTATCTATCTAATCTATCTATCTATCTAATCTATCTATCTGTGCGGTTGTAGTAGGAAGGAAGATTTTTCAAGCTATGTGGATTTTTGTTGCCAGTTTTGGAAGGCCTACAGAATTGGCACCTATATCAGCATTTGGTAGATGCCGATGCCTTGAAGTGTCCAACTACCTGGCAATTTCTTATGTTTCTCCGACTTTGGGGTGATTGTGGATCCCATTTTTATATGTATATAATTTTTAATTATATACTATGGAAAATGCCTCACGAGGTGAAACACCTGAAAGGTGGGGCCAGGAACGCCCAACACTTCCAGGTAGATGGGAATGTGTTGACAATTATGACTGGAGACCCTGTCGTTGGAGTAGAACATAGACAACCGGGGTTGACTCAGTCCACCTGTAGCTGAAATATCACTTTTGGGCTGATGAGTGAGAGAATAAACTAGCGCGGTGTTAGGACTGGCATGCAATGTGCGTCAACCTATATTTTTGTATATAATAAAGTTGACAAGCCCTGGGGATAGAGTGCAGAATGTATATTGGCTTGTTTCATGCAAAGGCCTAGTGTACAAGAACACGTGTTTTTAATGGTGGTAAATAAGTCGAAAGACCATGGCATTGTTTATTTGAAGAGCCATTTGGCTTTCTTACAAAAAACACTTAAATCACACTTATGTGTCAAAGTAAACTAAATTCACAGTAGCATAGGAGGCCTGTTTTGGTTCCATAGTGTAGCTTTAGATTTCTTGGCCAAGTTGCCTTTCTATTTCTTCTGATAAACTTGATATGTAATGGTCATCCCTTGATCCTTCTTTGTAACTCTGATAAGATCTTATGCAAATATCAAGTTTCTGATGGTCAGTATTTGCATAGGGCTAGGCACACCCCAATGGGGCATTGCAGAGAAGAGGTCCTCACACACTAATCACTGCATGGACATGTGCCCCATAACCTATTTTTTAATGCTATACCACAACCTGGACAAATCTCACCCTGAACTGGAAACCGGCTTTAAAATCCCTGGGAGCTAGCACTATGCAACCTGCATTTGACTATAGGCAATCTCAGAGCTGAAGTCTCTGTGTGTTTAAAAGTGCAATAGGACTCCATTCACAAGGACCAACCCATACTCAAAAGATCAATTATCAATGGTCTAATCCTTCAATGAATAAATGCACCCCCCAGGATCCCTATCACCACTTGCCTGCATTTCAGGGCTCCAAAGAGGAAGTGGATGTAGTCCATGTCACACTGGAGACCTGGCCAGTCCCGGTTCTGCCTGACAGGCTCTGTGGTGAGCTGGTAAGGCTTGCTGGCCCCTAACACCATGCAAGTGGTGGAATCTTCTTTTAAACCCATCCATATCTTCAGCCCAAACCATGACACTTGGGGACCAGGAAGAGGACACAGTTTCCTGAGTGCATTGTACTGGCTCGGGGAAAAAAACGAGTTTTTGGGCACTCTTCTGATCTTTATCCAGACAGTGGCTCCTGCAAAGGCTTGTCAGGCTCTCCCCCAGCAAACTGGAGGCGCGGACTGCAGCAATGTATACTGCCACATGCACATGTGTCCTGGTAGGCGGGCTTCAGGCTCAGTCCTGCCACCTTTCCATTCACTACACCCTCCATCCAGCATAGCCTGGGCCCTGCTACTAGCTACGAAGTCCTTCAACTGCACATGTCACCACCTACAAATCTAGTCAAGGAGGGCTGACTACATCCCCAAAAAAGATCCAATATTTTTTTGGATAGAAAACGGGAGGATTAAAACCTTGTATGCATGGCACCATTTTTAATGGCTGAAATGAAGGTGCTGGGTTTCATCTGTCTTTGTATGACTCGGAAGCTGTCTATGTTGACTTGGTAATGTTTACCCCGAGATGTCTTTTTCCAAATTGCTCTAGAAGAGCAGCAGAATTTTTAAGGCGACCGTGCAAAACATTGCTTAGGGTTTGCTCACAGTAATGCCAGTGACCATTACGTCCCATTCACACCTTAGCATTTTGTTGTGCAGTTCCCTCTGCACAATAACCTTTAACAAGAATCCAATTGTTTTCAACAGTTCCTGTTCACATATGTGTGGTATTTGTTTGGCCTATAGACTACAATGGGAGTGGCTCAAAAACACGTGTAATCTATGTTTTTCGCACCTTGCAGCCATCGCCTCCTCTTGGTAACTTTCCATTGACTAACACAAAAACAATGAATCCTGAAAATACCTAAAAATGTGCAAAAAAAGCTTCTAAATCACCTTAATATGCTCAGGCGCGAATGTATATATGAAATGGTCCCAGGAGTAGTCACGCACTTTATTTGTAAGGTAAATGCCGGGCGCTCATCCACAAAAATATTCATGCAAATCTAGGTCCAGAGGTGCTCACGGGTCTTTCAGTGGAGATACGTCAATGCATCAGCATTTCATGGTCAATATTTTAACAAAGCTCGGGGGAATTTATCAAAACTGGAGCAGAAGAATCTGGAACAGTTACCTATGGGAACCAATCAGCTTCTTCAGCTTCAGTTTGTTCAGTTAAGGTTTGAAAATAAATGCAAGGGGGATGCTGCTCCAGATTCTGTCTTCAGTTTTGGACTGAGCTCCATCAAATCACTGACCATAAAATGCTGATGCTTTGACTTCTCTGCTGCAAGACCCATGAGTTCCTCATCCCAACTGTAAAAGAGGAAGATTTATACTTCTCTGTCCCATTTTCCCCTTCCTCCGATCTTTGCTTTGTTCAAGTGCAGAAGTCTCTGGTAGAATCGTCATATCCAACACTCCACCGGCTGCTTTCTAGGGAGGGACCAAGCATCAGACACACGCAGAAGTATCAGCTGTAAAGAGGTCATCATTCTGCTAGAGAGCAAATATCTATGGAACGGGCAGCAGTAGAGGCAAGTATAAACCTTCATTTGCAGGCGGTTAATTTTTTTTTTTTTTTTTTAAACTTGGTGTCAGTCACTTTAACCTCAGTAATGCAGACCTCTTATGGTAGAATTCCTTCTCTGCTTATAGTGTAAACAGTTCTCGCTATGTAGAATTTACTGCTGATTGTCAACTTGGAGTAATGCAGATTGCTCACGGGGCTTTCCATTTTAGTTGTTAGCTGATCATGCCTGTCTGACCGGGGTCCTAGCTGGCTGTCAGGTTATCTAGTTAGTCACTGAACATCTGAGTGTAGTCACTGTCTTTCCATGTCAGATGATATACGGGCATCTTTAAAGGAGAACTATGAGGTGAGTGCTTTTCAATGAGACTGTCACAGGTCAGCTCAGTAGATCGGGAGGTGAGAGAACACATACCGGGTTCCCTCACCTCTCGATCCTGTCACGGCTCTCTGCCGTGACGGGGGGAGGGGCTGGATTCCCCTCTCCCCGCTCCGATCTGCCAGCGCTGACTGGGGGAGGGGGCGGGTACAGCTGGCTCTGCCTCTAGATAGGCAGAGCCAGCTGTCACTCACACAGCTGGGCGGATCCCGTCATCTAAGTCGTGATCCGCTGCGGCGTCTCAGTATACCGCGAGCTGTAGCTCACGGTATACTGAGCTTAGGGTAACGGGAGGACGCTAGTTTGTGTCCTCCCGTTACCCTAAGGAGAACTATGGGGGAAAACACTGACCCCATAGTTCTCCTTTAAATAAATGCATTTAGCTCAAACGGATGCAGTGACCCAGTTTAGATAGGTCCCTATACGTGTATTGGTGTCAGGAGTACCGCTATGTTTATTTTTTTAATTGCTATGGTAAATAAGTCCATTTTTAAGTAACATATGATGAATAATTTAAACAACCTTTTCCCCAACCTTTATTAAAAGGACTGAAAGAATATAAACATGGAATAATATCTTAGTTTTTCAGAAACAGTTGTTTTAAAGTGTCGGATGCTGCAGAGCTGAGGAAGAAGTATATTTTTAGTAGTCATTGTTTTAAGGTCAGGCCCCTTAAGTCACATAGTTACATAGGTTGAAAAAAGACACATGTCCATCGAGTTCAACCTATAGAGCTATGAAAAAAAAAAGCCCAAACAGAACGCTATGCCCACAATTTATCCCCTGTTGATCCAGAGGAAGGCAAAAAAACCCTATAAAGCACGGTTCAATTTGCTCCAACAGGGGAAAAAAAATTCCTTCCTGATCTCTATAAAGCATTTGGATATTTGCCTGGATCAACAATCTCTGATGCTTACTATACCTAATAAGAACTCAAAAACCAGTAATATTCTGTGCATTTAGGAATACATCCAGATTGTTTTAAAAACAATTAACTGAGCTAGCTAGAACTAGCTCCTGGGGAAGTCTATTCCACATTTTCACAGCTCTTAACTGTGAAGAATCCTTTCTGTATGCAAAGGTTAAACCTCTTTTCCTCCAGACGCATAGAGTGCCCCCTTGTCCTTTGCAGTGACCTTGAAGTGAATAATTTTGACACCAAACTCTTTATATGGACCATTTATGTATTTATAAATGGTGATCATGAAGATGGTGAGGAGGGCCCTGCCCCTGAGGGCTTACAATCTAAAAGATGAGTTTAGTCGCCTTTTCGCTGCACTTTCTCCAGTTCCACAACATCCTTTTTGTGAACTGGTGCCCAAAACTGTCATATACTTACCTGTCCCCATTCCTCCATGGTCTTCATTGTGCGGCACAGCCTTTTCACTAATCTCCTGGCCAGGCTCTGCTTCTCTGCATTGCATGAAAGAAAAACGGCCTTTCCATAGGAATGAAGGGTGATTGTGGTAAGTATGTAGAGAAGACCCAGGGACTTCTAAAGTTTTTTTCAGTGGTGGGGCTGTGGACCTTGACACGTGTGGTTATCCTTTTGACCACTTCCCATCCAAAGCGGTTTGTTTTTTATTTTTCACACACTTTAAAATCTGAAAATGACAACGCCCATACAATTATATATTTTCTGAAAGGAGAGGCATCATAGAATAAAAAAAAAAAAAGTGTGCTGCAAGTTTTTGTTGCATAAATGTTTATCAAATCAATATCTTAATTGTAATGCACACAGACAGAATATAATGCCCAATTTTTATTTTGGTAAAATATAAAAGATGGGGTTGTGTCAAGTAAATATTGTGTATTGGATGGTGATTTGTCAATAAAGGACTTTTTGCTTCAAAACTTTTGGTGTGCTGTTGACAATCCTTTCTAGTGTCAAGTAAATAAACACCAAACATTTAAAGCCTTAAAAATTGTGTGCGCCTGTGAAATGGCAAAAAACTGCAATACCCCAAATTGCTTATAGGTGACATTTTAAAAGCCTTTAGAGTTAACAGTGATTGGTACCACAGTTATTGCTGTCACTCTGATGTTCACAGCAATTTATGTAACGTATGGCCCAATCATCGTTTTAGCTCATAGGTACAGCTGACTTGTGGTGGTGGGGGAGATAATACCACACGTGCGCGCTCCCTATGTGATAGTGTAGCAGAAGCAACAGGTCCTATTTATGGAAGCATCAGGGGTCTATTGGACCCCTAATGTCACCGATGGGCCCAGAAGAAGCTGATAAAGCACCGACCATGTTTCACCGGCATCTTCTCCGACCCCAGTAGCCAGAAAAATGACAGCCTGAAACCAGAAGTGACTAAAGCTTTCCCACTCCCTCCTTTTTAGTCATAAAGATGCGTTCCCAGTCTAATTTGTCGACAGCCCGCTCCCTCCTCCTTAGTCGTAAAGACCCGTTCCCATCTAATTTGTCGACAGCCCACTCCCTCAGTCATAAAGATGCGTTCCCAGTCTAATTTGTTGACGGCTACAAATACATTTGGATCTCCGTGGTCTAAAAATAAAAATGGTTTTACATTGGTTGGTTGGATATTTGTAATGCCTTTTTGTCCCTTCAATGCAGTATCAGTTCTTCTTTTGCAATGATATCCTTTCTACAGGAAGGGAGGAAACATCCAAACTCTGTAGGATGCATAGTTTATTTTATAGAGTGGGAAGAAGACTTTTTGTGTATATAAACATGCATTGTCTGATGGTTGGTCCACAGGATATGTAATATCTTATGTTTGCTGGTGTTGCAGGAGAAACTGGAAACCGGTGAAGCGGAAGTTTGCGATGAAGACCTAAACGAAAGATGCTATATAAAGGAATACGTCTCATCTATACAGTCCTGTGAAGATCCTCCAGACGCAGGTGAGCCACTGACTAACGCACATTGCGCTGCTCTGTAAATGCCACTGTGCGTGTGACAGCGGCTAACCAGCTTCTTGGAATGACAACGGTCGCCATCTACTGTCTTCTGCCCAGGTGATTCAGATGGTCAAGCATTTAACTTGGGTCAATCCTTTTCATCAGGATTTCCTTTAAGAATGAACTCCTTGCCATATGTTCAGATTTAACACTTTATTGTTTCTAGCTAGAATAGATTTAAAATGCTCAGAACTTCGCTGGATTCCATTCTTCTGTACAATTAAGCTGTTGACTATAAATCAACATAACCAGGCATATAGCATTTTCTGAAAGAGGTCCACAATGGTATCCTGAATATTAAATGACAGGTTTGCTATAAATGTGCATGCTTATGGCAATCATTGTGACCCTGGCTTGACTTCCTTGCCGATCACTAATCTGAAACAAATAACTAGAATAGCATTTCAGACTTCACAAGCTGTTCCAGATCAATGGGATGAAGCCACCCATAGCCTTTAGAAGGCAATCATCTGTGTAGACAGTCTGATTGCATTCAGGGTATGCTATTGTTAGAGTACTTTATTAACTTGTAAGTAGTTTCAGTGGAAGGGGGAAAGTAGGTAGAGGACACCGTATTTATTGTGAGGGGCAATTGGATATCTTTTCTGTATAAGGGGCTAGTCATGGACCTCAAATCGTGGACCATTCCAGAAGAAGACAGTCATCCATTGTCTATGGGGACCTTAAGTAATACAGGTCAGCAGTGTAAGCTTCCATAGATTTCCATCTTCTCAAGTTACCCTTATTATAAAAGCTCTGAAACACCCTGCAGTGTAGTCTTGGATAGAGTGGGGAAGGGTTGGGTTCTGTTACTTTGTAATGCTGCATGTGTCTCCACTGGGAAGATCCTTCCCTTCCCGAGGCCTGTCACCAAAAAGAAAGCGAGGGGAGAAGCCGAAAGGTTAGCGTTGTCCCCAGAACAAGTGGTAAGGAAAAAATTGTCCGAGTGTCTAAATGGATAATTCACCTTTCTCTATCTTTCTGTTGCACTTTTGTGGACGGGGAAGTAAAGGGAAATGTCCCCAATGGTACACAGACCTCAAAAAACAAATAACTTGCTAAGGGTTTTTAAGCCTTACCTATATATCTAAAACTAATAATTTGATATGATATAGAGGCCATGTAAAAAATTTTTAATTATGCCTAAAACTGGCCATACAGTAGTCATTTCTGCTCGTTCAGCCCCATGAACTTTAATTTCCCCATCCACACCAAACCGCATGGATGGGGGTGCCCCTGCCCCACTAAAGGCTATTTTATTAAAACAGTGGCGGGTGTGCCATTTGGCTGCAGTCATTGTTTAGCTGAGAGTTTTTGGACTGCCTCCAACAAGGCAATTTAAAAAAAAATTACAAATGGGGAGGAGGGTCCTGAGGGGGCCACACTGGTTAAATTTTGCCCAAGTCAGTAGGACTTGTACTTTTTAAATCTTGAATTCCTCCTAAAAGAGTCATGCACTTCCCAGAATGAGGGTGCCTAGACGCTCCTGTGTGAGGTCTAAGGCACTGCTGCACTGACTGTCTCATTAGATATTCTCCTTGCTGGAGGCTATGAAATGAAGTAAAGCCCTGCTTCTACCAAGATGGCCGCCTCTGCACAGAGACAGTGCAGAGCAAGGCAAGGTAAGTCAATAATAGAATCGCTGCAGAGAGACCACAGGCAAGATTAGTGACCAGTCTTTTGCCCTCGGCCTGTCGTGGTCACACCTATCACAGTTCAGTTTCTCTTTAAGCCACTTAAAAACCTAGGAATGTTTATGTCTTCAAGATATTTCTTTTGATGTGATGAAAACCTGCTTGTACTTTGAATGTCTGTCTTTTCTCTGTTCATTTGTTTATTTGTTTTCTGAAAAGCCAATAAAATTGACAACAAAAATGTTTGTTTTTACTACCCATGAAAATCAGCATTATTCTTCTGTACTTCGCAAGATCACTTTTATAGTTTTCTGGTAAGTTATTGATGAGCATCTGAAGGACAGGTTACATAAAAAAAAAAAAAATGTATGCTTAAAGGGTAAGGGTGAACTTGCAGTACCTCCCCTGTTCCCGCTGTACTTGTGTGATGCCCCCGCCAGCCAGTGTAGCTTTCTGTACATCGCAATTCACTACCCCGCAATCATAATGCTCGCAAATGGCGAGTGTTCATTGGTTAGCATGCTCACATGACCACACTAACCAAGAATCGCTTCTTAGCCGGGCACCAGGTCCCAGAAGTAAGAATTGCTTCTTATTGGTCAGCATGGTGCGTCTGTGTGAGCGTGCTGACTAATAAGCACTCGCCATTTGTGAGCATTATCATTACAGATTGCGAACTGTGCATTGCGGTGTATGGAATGCTACACCAGCTAAGGGGGCATCACACAGTTAAGTGCAACGGGGCCTGCACACATTTGTAATGGTAAACTTCCCCTTTTAGGTCAGGGGTGGGGAACCTACAAATCCCATGATACATCTGTCTCTGGGAGTCGTGGCTGTGAGAATCTTGCAATACCACCATGGGATTTGTAGTTTCACCACAGCTGGAGTGTCGGAAGTTCCCCATGCCTGCTTTAGGTAAACCTAACATGAGTGAAATATAAGGACAGATTTTGACATCTCAAACTATTAGTTACCTGGTTGTCTTTGGCTTTAGTGCCAACCAACCCAGAACAAGCATGCAGCATAAGAAGCCAGGTAACTAGGATATTTACACTCAAGGCCCAATGCATGCAATGCCAGGCTGTGGCAAACAAAGCGAGCAGAGTACTGTCTTTTATTAAAAAGGTAATGTACTGTAGAGACAAAGCAATCATTTTGCCACTTTACAGATCGCTGGTTCGGCCTGGAGTAAGCGGTTCAGTTTTGGTCACCAATCCCCCAAAAGGATGTCCAGGAGCTGGAGAGAGTCCAGAGAAGGGCAACTCAACTAATGAAGGGGCTGGAAGACCAAAGCTTTGAGACGAGGTTGATAAATTTAGACTTGTTTACGCTTCAAGTGAGGAGATTAAGAGGGGACATGATTTAATGTGCAAAATGTTTGGTGATGGCAACATCAGCAGTTAACTTTTTACTGTAAACTCCCTAACAAGGACTAGAGGCCACCACCTAAAATTGCTGGAGAAAAGATTTAATCAAAGGGCATAGGGCCTTCTTTTCAGTCAGAGTGGTTACATTTTGGAACTCTCTTCCACAAGCCGTGCTCTCTGCAGAGAGTATTGAAGCATTCGGATACCTTCCTCAGAGACAGTAACGTACCGTACAGGTACTTTTAAAACCTAGAACCACACAGGGACTGGTACACACACACACACACACACTTACACTCTGCTCTGTACATTTGATAGTTCAGTTCATTAAAATCATATGCGTGCAGCCATCTTGGCATGGAACCAAGAATCTCGTAATGTGACATACACTTGTGTTTACCATTCTATTCAGGGTGACCTCTGCAGATTTTCTCTTCTGTTTCCATTTTCTTTATAGTTGGCTGCTACATCGATTCGCATCTCTAATTCAGTAATTGATTGGTTAAATAACTTTTAATCCCAAGGTCTGTATAAAGGACAAGGGAACATTTCTTTCATATAGAAGAAAGAAGAACTTTCCATTGCTTCAGGAAGGCATTCTTTACAGTAAGAGTTAAAGTGTACCTGTCCCCACACTATGGACATTAAACTTGTTTACATATTAACAAGTAGTAAAAGATTAAAACAAGCATCACTGACCTCTAGTTATCTGTAATGTGTTGTTCTCAAAGATCACAACAAAGACTCTACGAGAATAAGTCCCATGAGGCATTGCAAGAGGTGAAGGCATGATGGGATTTGTATTTTTACCACAGCTGAATTGGCAAGGCTGGCTATGCCTGTTTCAGAGTCATCGATACATCAGCAGGTTGTTGTACTTCAGAGGTGTCAGCCAGGCTCAGCAACCATAGGGGTTGAAAATGTAAAAAATGAAAGCCCATCTTGGGATAATATTAACCCCTCAATACACACGTAATGATCGCTGGATTTCAAAGAAAAAAAGCATCTTGGCTAAAGCTGCAGTCATGTGATACTTCAGTATGGAGTCTTCTCTTCTGTTTATACCCGGGGGTGGGGCCTTCTTCGGGTGTCCACGTCACTGTCTGCATGGACACTTTGCATTCCCTACCTCCAGCAAGGGACCTGGACATTTTTTTTTTTGCATCTAACATCCATCTCTTCCTAGTAAGTTGCTTTCCATTAGAGCAGGGGTCAGCAACCTTAAACACTCAAAGAGCCATTTGGACCTGTTTCCCACAGAAAAGAAAACACCGGCAGCCACAAAACCCTTTTGACATCTAAACTGAAGATAACACGGCATATATCGTTTGTTACCTTTATGCTATGTATAGCATGGACTCTGGGCTTAGTAACGCACATCCCCCCAGCTCCTCATTCGGACTCGCCTGCCAAGCCTCACAGCCAGCATCCCTGCCAGATGGTGTGCACTGCAGGGTGCGGGGCATGTGACACTCTCCCCCCGCCTTTTACTAGGGAGAGGAGGTGAGTCACAAGACCCGCCCCCTTACTGAGAAGCCTGTCGGCACTGCGGGGACCCTGCACTGCCTCATATTCCACCAGGGAGGTGCCCCCACAGCCTCAGGCCCCAGGGGTAGTTCCACCCCTGGACCGGAAGCCGCAGCAGAGTGATGTAAGCCACATGCGACTCCGGAGCCGTAGGTTGCTGACCCCTGCATTAGACTAACAAGAAAAATTAAAAACATTAAAAAAATGAACCTAGCCCATGCCTGCCTACTGTCCCTCATTAGAAACCAGATCCCCTTGTCCCTCTTTCTTGGTTTGATGTACAGATATCTATGAAAAGGTTCTATTTAAAGTGTATTTCCACTTTTGCAGCCACATTGGGAAAATGCCTATTAGTTAAATGTGACATGTTCTCATTCCTATAACGTAACTTCATTTTTAAAATTGCTGCTCGCACAATACATGCTCTATTCTGAAAGAAAAGTTGTTCTCTGTGCTGAGTTTTGCTCTGAAGTGCAAGGGGGGTGGGCAGGTATTGTTTTTGTTTTCCTTTATAAAGAAAGTGCTGTACAAGTTTTCCCTAATATACCACTTCACAGCATAGTATTATATTATGGGCGATTTACCTTTTAACTACTTGCTGTCCGTAGCATTTTCTTACAATTTGCGCACACATGATAAAATCTGAATTTCTGGCTAGAAAACAGCTTCAAACCCCCAAACAATGATATATGTTCTGAAAGCAGAGGCCCTGTAGAATAAAAAAAATGCTAGTTGCATATTTTTATGTTGCATGGTATTTGCGCAAATGTTTATCAAACCAGTATTTTTAGGATAAACTAAATTAAAATTTAGTGCATAGAAACAGAATATAATACCCAATTGTTTGGTAAAATATAAAAGATAGGATCACGTCGGGTAAATAGACACCAAACATGTCAAGCCTAAAATTTGCGTTTGCCCGTGAAGCCGCAAAAAACTTCAATACCCCAAATTTGCCATATGACTCGCCGCTGGCTTCCTGATAAGTGATGTCCAGTTAATGAACGAATAGAGTGAGAGAGGTCAGCTCCTTCCAGCCCCTCCCTGCAACCAATCAGAACAGAGAACCGAGAACGGGTTGCAAACTTACAACAGTTCTGTGTCAAAGAATCCTCAATCTCCACAAGAGTTACTGAGTTGCAGAATCTCCAGAAAAGGTACTGAGTCAAAGAATCCTAGGAGTCTCTAATAGAACAGTACACTGAATCAATGGTCAGGTTGCAGCAATGGTGTAGGTTAGGCTCACACCTGGGCGATCCATGACCACCCCAGTCGTGCCGGGCAGATTGCGCGGTTTCCCGCCATGATACCACCCGTGCAATTGAACACGATCATGTGCGCCGTGTGTCTCAAAAAGAGGTACTTGTACCTTTTCTTTAGCGGTTACAGCGCAGATGTAACCCCATTGAAATCAATGGGGCTACGCAGCAATCGCTGTGTGCAATTGTGCACGATCACCTGGTCCCTGGATGCGTGTCCTGGGATCACCCATATCTGAACCTAGCCTGAATACTCTCCCTCCAATGTTTGCGATGACACCTAACAGGGGTGATGCAATCATATTTTACGTTCATGTCCTAAACATTTATACACATGCAGATGCTGGGGCAACGGGGGTGGTTTGAATTTTTTTTTACTTAACTTTATTACTATCACACAGGGGTTAACAAGCCCTTATGTGATAGCGTTTGGAGTTAATAGGTTCTCTTTAGATCAGGTCAGCCAATGTCGTCACTTTTCGTGATGGGCTGACATTGGTAGCCGTCAGATTTTTCCATAGTGTTTACAGCGCAATAACGATTGGATTTTAATAAAGGCGGGTACTGCACCCTCATCGGTAACATCGTCAATGCTCTGTAAAGACTAGGGACAAATCTGATGGCTACCAATGTTAGCTGTGACGTCAGCCCATCAGAAAAAGCAGTGTGCATGTGCAGTAAACCGCTTTTCATTAACATAGCTGATGGGCATCACCAGAAGCAACAACACTGGCTAATCTGACAATATGGCTGGTCTGACAATACACCTGCCGGTGACAGCTCTGAGCCAAGGCACCGCCTCACTGATCACAGGAACGTTCCCCAGGAGCTGCCACCCTTCTCTGAATCAGACTCTTCTGATTCGGATCTATTAATAAGGTTTTAGTCAGCTCCTGAGCTTCAGTTCACTTGCTTGTCAGCAGACTCAGCAAGTGAACCAATGATTCGTATTCTGACTCCGATCGTTGTGATAGCGAAATATATCCCTTGCACGAATAAAGAATCGGTTCATTTGAATGAACTGTTCGAAATGAACTGATTCATGTTAAAGATCCGAACTTCCCATCACTATTCCCGATTGGACAGCTTCTCAACCAATCAGGAAGCAAGGCGGCGAGTCATTACACGGCGCCCCGCTTCCTGATTGGCCAGAAAGTTGGCTCCATGCTCCCTCGTCACCAGATGATGAGGAAGCATGAAGCTGGCTTTCTGGCCAATCAGGAAGCCGGGCGCCGTGTAATGACCGGTCACCTGGCTTCCTGATTGGCTGGCTTCCCGACCAATCCGGAAGCTAGGTGGCGAGTCATTACACATTGGCCGGGAAGCCGGCTCCATGCTCCCTCGTGACGAGGGAGCATGGAGCCAGCTTCCCGGCCAATAAGGAAGCCTGGCAGCGTGTAATGCCTCGCTGCCCGGCTTCCTGATACTGGAAGTTTGGGTATCGGGCTAGGCATCGGAGTATTTTGGCGAGTACAAGTACTCGCCCAAATACTCAGTATCAATACCTATACTAGTATCGATATCGGTGAATCCCTAGTGCTAAAAAGGGGTTAAAGATCTAGAAGCTTTGTATGTCAATGAGAGGAAGCTCAGTCTGTCCGTAATCTTTCTATGGGGACAGAGAGTTTTCTGTCTCTGAAAATGAGAAAGACCAGCTACACAGACACATCTAAAAGGTAGGAGATACTTTTGGTATGCTGTTTGAATGGGGACACATAAACATTTAGAGGTTTCCTCAAATTTGAGTGCAAAAACTTTAACTACCAAAACTGTCATTCTGCAGACACATCTTCTCTCTCCATTATCTTGGTTGCTATTTTGAAAATCCAGTATAAAGGAAATGTTATGGGGGGAAAATAACCAATTCTGGATTTAGATTTAACCAATTGTTTTTGGCATCTTGTTTGTTCAATTTTGGGGATGCCAAGACCTCATCCTTAATTGAAAGATATTGTTTTTGCATGTACATCAGGGGTAGGCAACCTTGGCACTCCAGCTGTGGTGGAACTACAAGTCCTATGAGGCATTGCAAGACTCTGACAGCCACAGGCATGACAGGATTTGTAGTTCCACCACAGCTGCTGTGCTGAGGTTGCCTACTCCTGATGTACATTATGCAGTACGATGAGAAGCAATCTTTCAGAATGTGTTTGCCCATTTGAATGGTGTATACAGTTGTACATTCAGCATGTGACCTCATGACACAAGGATGAGGTCATATTGAACACAAGGGAATATTAGCTGTGCATTTCCCAAACAAGGACCACAAGTATATCAGTTATTAGTGATGTAAGAAAGTAAAAACAGTGAAGCGCCACGGACTGTCAGTTCTTAATAGGACTTGCTTTTAGGCATACTGCAGGATGCTGCCCCAAAGAAGCGGGGAAAGCTGGAAATCTAGGAAATAAGCACAAAGAGGGGCGCCTTTCCTGGTGCAGATCACTTTTATTTCAATAAACATAAATAGAAAACCGAATCATACTCACAAACATGAGTGTCACAAAGTCATGAGGTGAGGACTGACAAGCAGTGAGATGTCCACTAGGTGATACCAGTATAGTGGCAACGTCACCACTATACTGGTATCACCTAGTGGACATCTCACTGCTTGTAATAAAAGTGATCTGCACCAGGAAAGGCGCCCCTCTTTGTGCTTATTTCCTAGATTAGTGATGTAAGGAGTATGGTATTCAGAAAAACACCTGCTGTACACAGAGATTTACCACGTCCATGTGCCTTCACAAAGCACTGTGGTTATTATCAGTAATTATTTACACTAGGTGATTTACTCCACTTATCTCACTTCCTGTTTGAATGACTCACCTGATTAAATACTTTTTACTTAAAGGAAAAATAGGGGTTTTAAAAAAAAACAATTTTTGTAAAATAGAAAAGGAATGTTTGTGACGTAAATTTTTACTTCATGTTATATAATTTCACTTTTGTCTTTCAAAGATTTATAAGTTGCTCCCTCTAGTGGTCTATCTGTAAATTAGCTAATAAAGTCAGGGTTGCCTGCTTTATAGCCCTTATATCTCTATAGAATATGTATATATAGATAGAATTATTGAAGGTCTTTAGTTTCCCCTTTAGCAGGTGCATTATCTTATCCTCTTGTACAGATCCAGGTTAAAGTGTAGGTAAAGCCAAAATGTTTTTTGGGGGTTTTTGTGCTGTCTGTGTCCTGTAGGGAGAATTTGTACTTATAAAGTTAGCATTACCTACTTTATAGCTGTCAAATATAATAAATAAAATAATACTGTGCATATATACACGTATGTAGATATGTGTGCGTATCTTTCTATATTGACATCTATAAAAATTAGGGATGCACCGATACCAAGTACCTTACTCGGTACAAGTACAGATACTTTGAGCTCAAAGACTAGACTAGGGAAAACTTCAAAAGTTAGGAGGCAGCTGTCATTTGTAAGGAGTATACAGAGCTCCTGGGATTTGTACATCTATGTTTTAATGTATAATTTTGTTTTTATAAATGTTAAAAAAGGGATACCAGTTTTGCAAGTACAAGTACTGATACTTGCCCAAGTCCTCACCGATACAAGTACTGATACTTGCCCAAGTCCCCACAGATACAAGTAATGATACATTTTTGTTTATTGTCATGTGAAAGTTTTTCTAAAACAATATCGACTAATGATTTCAGGACAGTAGTGGAGCGCCAGAGCCAGGTCCCAGCTGCAACCCTGGTAGTTCTCGTGAAAATGCCAAGTATCGGCACTGGTATCTGAAAAGTATCAGTGCATCCCTAATAAAAATCTTTAGTTTCCCTTTGGCAGTTGCATTATCTTATCCTATCGTACAGGTCCAGGTTAAAGTGTAGGTAAAGCCAAAATTGTGTTTTTTTCCAGTGTTGTATAAAGTAGGAAATGGGTGTCTTTTTTGTTGCTGTCTGTGACCTGTAGGGAAAATTTCCATTCACTTCCTGTGACAGACTGAGTGTGATTGATGGTTATTTTGTATTCCTTCCTTTTGCGAATAATCACTCCAACAGTTGTTTCCTTCTCACCAAGCTTCTTGCTGATAGTCTTGTAGCCCATTCCAGCCTTGTGAAGGTCTACAATCTTGTCCCCAACGTCCTTTGACAGCTCTTTGGTCTTGCCCATGGTGGTGAGGTTTGAATGGAAGAAAGAGATTCTGTGGACAGGTGTCTTTTATATACATAACGAGTTGTCGTTAGGAGCACCTTATTAAATTGACAGGACTAATCTGTGTACCACATAGCGAGGCAGAATTATTGTTGGTTGGTAGGGAATCAAATACTTATTTTACTCACTAAACTGCAACTCAATTTATAACATATGTGTTTTTTCTGGATTTTTGTTTGATATTCTGTCTCCATCATGTAAAATACACCTATGATCAAAATTATAGACCTTTTATTTCTTTGTAAGTGGGAAAACTTAAAAAATCTGCAGGGGATCAAATCATTATTTTCCTCACTGTAATGTCAAAGGACATCAGAGGCTGCATTTTGAAGAGAGACCTAAACAGGCTGATAAAAAAAAAATGTTATAGATTGCTAAACTGCAGTTCCCTTTTTCCCTGTTTTCTTCAATACTCTTTATTTTGCTTTTCTTTCTTTCCCCTCTCCTGCTCTATTGAGTCTCAGGGAGAGTCTCTCCATTTCTTTTTTTTTATGTAGTATGAGCTGTTAATGGTTATCATTTTTGGCCATGTTTCTGCTACAGGCTGACTCTCTTTGTCATCCCTGAGGGACTGCCTGCCTCTTCTTAAACCATTATAGGCACCATAGGCATCTTATTCTTCAAGTCCATAGACTTAGGACAGGGTTCCACCATTTTCCTACAAGGGCAGACTCCTCATGATCAGCAAGTACCTCTTAGATGTTTTAGCATCAATTCTCTCTTTATCCCAGAGTGACACTGAGCCAGACTTTAGGTATTGGCTCAAAGTGTCCACTTATTTATTAGAAACCAGGAAATTATTCTGTTTTCCTACTACTATAACCCTAAAGCCCAAAGATGGAGAACGTCCATTCTTTCACTGGTAGATGCCTCTTCAGTCTTCTAGATGCTACTTGGGACTTTGGAAGATGAAACCAGAAAGGGGCTCATAGACCTTGATCTAAGTTGTCAGATGGATATAAACAGACTATATCTTTTGTTTTTAAAGAAGGATCGCACATTCCTCCTTCATTTAAGGCACATTGTTAGATTTTGTAAAGTCATCAAAGGAAAAGCCTCAGTGGAGCAAATCTGCAGTCAGGTTACCTTCGCCTGTCTCGGTAAGTGAAGATTTTCTTGCAAAAAGACCTAGTGTTCAGCAGTAAGTTCTACAGGTAATGGTCCCATCCTGAGGTAGCTTGTTTATTTCTTGCTTCTCCTCTCAGGTTGCTGTCCTGAAAGATGATTGGGGAAATTCCCCGTTATACTAACCGGTAACAGTATTTCTGGCTATCTTCCAGGACAGCAAGCTTTCTTCCAACCCGTTTTCCTTTGGTTGTGTTCATGGTGTGTTTCTCTCGTGCACTGGTGGAGGTAGCCTTCTTTATTCTCAACGGAGGGGCGAGGGGGATGGGAGGGGTTATTAAACTGTTCTAATTGTGTTTCCTGTAGAGGGAAGAGCCTCAGGTTGCTACCTCTTCTGTTACCAGTAAATTCTGTTATCATTCTGTTACCAGTAAATCTAAAGTGGAATTTTGAACAGCTTTTCATTTTAAGCAAGAATTGCAGTAGATTGAATATGAGTAGGGACATCCAGACTTTTGTGCCTGTTTGTCTGTTTTTGACAGACCGAAACAATGTTACAAAACAGAAAAAGTAAAAATATCACTGTTCTGAAGTTAAAGGAGAACTATGAGGTGAGTGACTTTCACTCAGCCTCATAATCTGAGCCGACCTGTGACAATTTAACTGTCACAGGTCGGCTCAGTAGATCGGGAAGTGAGCGAACACATACCCGGCACTCGCTCACTTCTCGATCCTGTGCCGGCAGAGAGCCCTGACAGGGGAGGGACTGGATTCCCCCCTCCCCCACGGATGGGGCGGGTATAGCTGGCTCTGCCTCTAGATAGGCAGAGCCAGCTGTCACTCACGCAGATGGGTGGATCCAGACATAATTGTCGGGATCCGTTCCGGCGTCTCAGTATACCGCAAGCTGTAGCTCGCGGTATACTGAGCATAGGGTGACGGGAGGATGCTAGTTTGTGTTCTCCCGTTACCCTTAGGAGAACTATGGGGAAAAGCCCTAACCCCATAGTTCTCCTATAAATTGACAGATAAGATGCTAAATTTAGACCGAGTCTGAGTAAGTAAGAAATCCTTAACAAAAAACCTCCAACACAATAAACAATACAAATGTTTATTCAATATTTTTTTCAAGATATATGAAAACTGCACAAATGTCATCTGTCATAGAATACATAATTGAGCTTCATTGAATTGAAAATAAACATTCCCACCCCTCATTTGTGCACATTTTGAACATCCAACTTATATACACATATAAAAAAAATTATAATACAAAATATTATAAACTGCTATATACACATATTTATATAGATATATTTTATATAATATTGTACTTCCATTTATACAGTTCCAATGTTTTAAACAAGGTCAATCGTAATCTTGGCGTCATTCTTTTATGTCCAGGACGTGTCTCGAGAAGGCAGAACTGCAAGAAAGCAATGGCTGGGATTAATAGCAGCCCTCACATTCATCAATGTATAATACTATTGGAGTCATCATACTATGGCCTGATTTCAGTATCTGCCACAACAAAGTTTTGAAATGTTGCCCTTAATTGTGTATTTTTAGCAAATAATTTTGTGTAGATGGAGAAACATGTACCTGGAGAGTATTTTATATATTTCATTACTGAAATTACTGTTCCTTTTCTCTAGATTTCATACAAATGATGTATGGGGCACCCTCTGATGAACGAAACAATCAATGCATCTATCTATCTATCTGTCTGGGCAGTGCAGCTATCAAGGATTGTTCAGATTGTGAAGTTGATTTACTAAAGGCAAATAGGCTGTTTTCCCATTAGCTTATTAAATGAGGTGAATCTCTGCTGACTTCCATCATCCAATCATGAGCAAGTAAAAATACTGTTTTTTTAATTTTCCTTGAACGTGATTGTGTATGCTTTAAAGTGAATTTTCACCACATTCACCAAGCTGAAGGAAAAATCCCTTGCAAAGTGAACAGCATATTTACCATTACGCTACATTTTCCACTCTACACAAAAACCCTCAAAAAGGAGAAATTTCCAAGTCATTGTAAAAATCCCCTTCTTGCACCATTTTATCGTGTTAAAGCCACACTCCAGGGGGAAAAAAAATGATGGCAAGTAATGCGTAGAGGAAGGGGGTGCGACCGGAGCACTCTACTGCTTGAGTCGCATCCCTCACTGCTCTGTGTTGTATAGGAGATGGCATGCTGTAAGGCAAGGGTGGGCAACTCCGGTCCTCCAGCTGGGCTTTAACTACAAATTCCAACATGCCTCTGGGAGTCATGTCTGTGAATGTCAGTCTTGCAATGCCTCATGGGACTTGTAGTTCCACAACAACTGGAGGGCCAGAGTTGCCCACCCCTGCCGTAAGATAAGATTTGTATACTTTGCATTAGCCCTCTACATACAACACCCAGCTTTTTAAAGGTAATTTACACACCCAGAGTGGTGTGTAAATTATATTTTTTTCTTGGCGTGTGACTTTAAATCTCCCTTTCAGCTCCATGACAAAGCTCACACTCAACTGTTTTAATTTTAAAACAGTAAAAAAGTGTGGCCCATCCCCAGGGCCGAATTAACATAGGGGCGGGTGGAGCTCCTGCTCCAGGCCCTCTTCTGCAAATAGGCCCAGCCAGCCCGATGGCAATCCAGGCTGGCCGTGACCAGGTAGCGGCGGCCCTCTAATCAGGCATATTAGAGGGCCGCACTCGGGGGTTCTGGTGAGGAGCAAGCAGCCACCCAAGCAGAGAGCCGCATCTGCCAGTTTCACTCTGCATACCCCTGGCCTGGTGAACAGCCTCCCGAGAGCCTGAACAGCCACCCCCCCCTAAACCCCACACGGCTCTCCTGAGACCCTGGAGACATCAGGTCGCGAACTCAGAGTATGTAGCTTATTATTAATTATTATTAATATTATTCTGTATTGCTGGGATTTGTAGCCCTCTATAGTTGGCAGTATTCTGCATTGCTGTATGATGTATTGCTAAGATTTGTAGTCTCTAAACAGCTTGCAGTCAGTGGCAGATCTACCAGGGTTGCAGCTGCAACCGGGCCCCAACGCGCCACCACTGACTCCAAGCTGTAGAGAGAATGCTAATCACAGCACGGACAGGAGGAAAAGGGCCCCAGTGACCGTTGCCATTTCCATAAAAAGGCCTACCAAAATCCTTAGCACCAGGCCTGTGATTAATTTATCTGGGGTGCCCAGATACACCTTGCACTGAAACCAGCAGCTGAATTATAGGTATAAACAGTATAACTAAAAATCAGGAATTCTGCAATGCTGCGACAGCTCGTCATTGGGAATAATGACAAAGTTATTTCAAATGTGACTAACAAGCCTCATCTTTGCCAATTTAAAGAAGACTTCCACCCAAATCTATTAATTTCATTATAGTAGAAAGAAGTAAGAGGCAGTCATTGTTTCAGACCATACTTACCTCCGCAGGCCAACATGATGATTCCATCTCCTCCAGTGACCTCCCCCTCACCTTACTGATCACTCCTGGATATTAAGGGGTCAAAGAATCCCCATTGAAGGTAATGGGCCCAAAATATAGTATTGACAGCAGTTGGTGGAAGAAACTGAAGATTCTGCTACTATGATCATCACACTGGGGCTACAGGGGTAAATCTAGCAGTTCACACAGAGTACCCCCTCTGTCCTAGATGAGATTTAAAAAGATCTCTGGTCTATTTAAAAAA
>NW_017306490.1:1446164-1459629 GCF_000935625.1 Nanorana parkeri
TATATATATATTTTTTATTTTTTTTTATTTTTAGAGACTGTTGAAAAAAACCCCCCCTCATGATGCAGTTTGGAGGACCATGTACCAGGGGCATTTCTAGAAATGAAAATTTTCATAGACAATACTTGAGGTTGTGCCTAGAACACGGGGACGGATGCCTACTATATCTGCATTGAAGAGCAGACTATTAGCAACTTTACGAGTTATTCATTAATGCCCCTTTACCAAGTCATGCTGACGGCTCACCCTACACAAAGCACAGAAGGCTTGCCTTGTGCCATGGGAAAAGAGATCATTTCTGAAGAAGTCAGCTGTGATACATACTTCCAACTTTTACAAATGGGAAGGAGGGATGTCTGTGCAGAAAATACAGCATGACGAATTCATGTGCCAATAATGATCTGTAAATGTACAGTCCACCCATAAAAGATTTCTTGGTTATACATAAAGCTTGGTTGCTTGAATATGGTGGGCTTAATTTATTTTTTTTTTATTTTTTTTAGAGGTTATGAATTATCCAACAGTAAAATTCCCCTGCCATAAACCTGGACTCTGTTCCTGTGAACCTAGTTGTTCCTGCCCATGTTCTTTGCATTGTTGCATTCTAACAAGTGAGAATGGGATGCCTCAATGGCCACAGCAGCTAAGGAGGAAGTAAAAAAAACAAATCTGTCATATTGCAAATTAAAGGCAAAGTGACAGGTTCTCTTGATAAGGCACCCCCTACCTGCTGATACTTTCACACGCTCCCTGCTGTTACATTTGTCTGCGAGAATGCAGTGAAATGCCCCAAAGCATGTGCCTTTTCCCCCTTTATCCCAGGATGCAGTGCTTAGACCGAAGTGGCCAATTGCCAGGCCCAAACACTGTCCATCAACAAGCTTACACAAGGATTAGCTTCATGGCTCCCGCAGAACAGTAGGAGAAAGCTATAAAATGTGAGTATCAGTGGGTGAGACGGTCGTGTGGTCAATTTTACAAAGAACAGTGCTTAGTAGAGTTTTTATTTTAAGTTTTGGGTGAAGGTCAATTTTATCAAATGTCTAAAGCAATAATAAGGAAGTAATTTCCCCTGCAGTAAAGCTATGACTTGCTTGTATTGAATTGATTTGCTAGTGTTGTATTCATGCAATATTCAATCAATGGTAAATCAAATAAAGAATTCAGTACATCTGCAATAGACTCATGATGATGAACATTCATCCATACCACTTATCCAATTAGGTGTCATTTAAAGACAATCCCACATTATATTATGTACCGGTCCCCGGCATGTTCCATTGTTCATTAGTGTGGATTAGTGTAGAATTAAATCCACCTCCACCATAGCTGAGCTCTCTTAACAATACAAGCTGTCTGGCTTTTCCTGGCTGTGATACTTGAAGTTGCTGTCCCAGAACAAGCAGGGAGATTAGAAAGTCAAAAATCAAGTCAGAACTTCTTGATATGCATACTTGTTCCAGGTCAGAGCCTCAAAAAATACTGCAAGCATTGGATCGAAATGACAGCTTGGAAACTAGCAATGTCAAAAAGGACAAAATACAGGTGTTTAGCAATTGGTGATTATACACTTAGTCCAAATTATGATGGGTAAGAGCCACTCTCATGGCAGTTCTGTTCTTTCTGCATGCTGCACACCATCATGAGTCTGTACACAAGAAAGCAGTCTGATTATACATGCATAAAGCACCCACCACCAGGAGAGCAAGAAGCAGAGTGCGCAGAGCGAGGAGTCACACATACACACCCTCAGGGTTCCGACCAGAGAGCAGCGAGTTCTGTAAGTTCCGAGGATGACCCATCAGATGGTTGGTGGTGAGTCGTGGCAGAGATTCAGAGTGCCCTGTTAAAAAAACAAATGTCATATTTAGTATATCACATGGGTCTATATGGTGTTACCTATGGAAGGACCAATACCGTTTTTTCAGTATCCAGTACCGATATTTATATTTCGGTACTCGCCGATACCGAGTACTGATACTTCCGCTGTCGTGGAGCCAGCTTCCTGGGCAATCAGGAAGCCGGACAGCGTGTCATTACCCCCTGACTGTCTTCTTGATTGGCCGGGAAGCTGGGTCCATGTTGTGTATGGCCGGGAAGCTGGCTTCCCGCACAATCAGGAAGCCGGTAAGGGGGTCATTACCCGCTGCTCGGCTTCCTGATTAGCTGGGAAGCTGCTCCATGTTCCCTTACAGCACCGCCGGTAAGAGGAAATCTCCCTCTGAGCAGAAGTTCCGGTATCGGGGATAAGTATCAAGGCATTTGGGCGAGTACGAGTACTCTTCCAAATACTCGGTATCGTTGCATCCCTAGTGTTATCTCATCTGGTGCACTGAAAAATCAGACCGCTTGTAGATACCTGTATTTAATCTCTCATATGATCTAGTACAATCACATTTTTTGTGTGCCATGACATTCAGCACACAAGTGTCTATTGCAGTCTTCCCCAACCTTGAAATAACGTTACAGTGTCAGGGATCCCCTGCTAATAATTACCATTTGTGTACTATGTGTGATGGTCACTGGAAAGAATCCTCCCTTACAGATAGCTATAAAGATCATTGGTGTCAGAGGTGAGAGAACGAAATTGCTCATTGTCCAAGGAATTTATCCTATTCAACCTTTTGAATACCTGCAGCCTCTAGGGAGCAGTGAAGAGGAGCCAAAAAATAAATAAACGGGCTTATATCAGGCACCTATTTACAAAGTGACCCGGGTCTGTACTGAAAGGGTCACTTAAAAGTCTATACCACAGCTCTTATTGTAAAGAAGAATGGAGGTCTAACCTACATATGTGGAGCATAAACGTCTTTTCCTCCAGGTGCAAAGAGTGTTCCCTTGACATTTGCAATGACCTTAAAGTGAACAATTGTGCACCAAGGTTTCTACAGGGACAATATATCTCTGGTTCCCCTTCTGTTATCCTGCATACATACCTATACTTCCAAATTGTTCTTCCCACTGTGAGAGGCTCTGTTCATTTAGAGATTCTTCACTTGGTCGGAGCTGTCCATTGGTGATTGTGGATCCCGTCTGCTGAATGAATTGCTGAAGGTTGCACTGTCTGAGGTCCTTATTGAGCTCCTCCAGTTCCTGGCTTTTGGTCTGTGAAGAAAATGTTCAATAAATTCTCATTAAAGTGCAAAATGATAATCAAGATCATCACGGTCACTGTGCATTCGATGCAGTCCTATTGAAAGCCATGAAGAGTCTATGGGATTGTACAACCAAGTGTGTCCTTCCATCTACTGCCTCCTGTCAGTATGGGGGCTGCCATTGCTGACCTCCTAAGACATTTCTAATATACTGACTCGTATACTAAACCACGGCCTTTAATGCTGTTTGAGTCACTGAAAAAAGGTCAGAGGTCCTTATCTTCACACCCGATCCAGACATTGCTGCATCAGGGCCTACAAAAAAGTACACAGAAGTGTAACTAATAGACAACGCTAGGCTGTAGAAATTAAATCTAAACTCCAGGTAAATACACAGATGAACTATATAAAGGGAGTGGATTTACCTGCCAAAGGTTTTGTATTTTTGTTCATTCAGTCCTGAGATTTACACAACTCTGGCACACAGCACAGCCTTTACCTGATAGTAGTAGATAAATATCAACACTTACAGGCCTTCTCCCTCCCACAGCCTTTGAATGGACAATGCACTAAGAAGCAGCTGACTGGTGAACTCCTTTCTTTGTCACTCTGCTCTTTCATCCTATCAGCACAACTCTTTGTGCTGCCTCTCTGTTTAACAGTCTGAGCTCTGCTGCATAAGGGATTGCAAGAGGCCATTGCCAAGAGAAATGCAGGGCTTACACTGCAAAATACATTTATTGATGAGTATTCATGATTAGCTCCATGTAGATTTTTGTGTCTTATATATGCCTGGAGCTCAGCTTTATACTACCTCCACATGTCATAGAATAACATTGGGCTGTACTGGAGTGACATTTTCACTTTACACCTTCTAAGTAGCTCAAAACAGGAGACGGGCGATTGAGGAGACGCAATATAAAAGAGAAATCCTGTTTCATTGTGTAGAGATTTTAAAACATCTCTCGTGGAAAAATGTTTTTGCTTTTTAATAGGTTAAGGTAAGGTTAGAGCCTCTGTCAAATTTTTATTGATGTCCGTGAAAAAGTCATGCCTGCAACTGTCAATCTTGCAATAGTTCATGGGACTTGTAGTTCCACAAGAGCTGACGGGCCAGAGTTGCCCACCCCTGGTGTAGATTCCCCCCTCTGTTTGTACTGGTGGCTATTTCCCCCAAAACATAAAGTGAGGGGAAATCCAAACTAAGTTTTCTCCAGAACAAAAAGTAAAAGGGAAAATCTTCCAATGGGGGCACCTGTTCAGGGACAACCAAGAGGGGAGTTCCCCTCATTGGAAGGTTCTATCTAACTTCCTGTTATGTCTTTGTGACGGGAAGTGAAAGGAAATGTACCCAATGTACAAAGACTGTTGGAGACAATGACTCTCTCTATTACCACACAAAGGATCCCACTCAAACGTCCAGGATTTTAAGCCTTCCTGAAAATCCTGCTTTATGTTTTCCAAAACAGATTTTTTTTTGTTGCCTTTAGATATGGTACACTCCAGATAAAATAGGGAATTAAAGCAGAATTATTCCTAACCCTTGAAGTGGGTCTACCACTAGCGTCCGCCCGTGATCCAAAGCTCAGTATATCGCGAGCTACAGCTCTCGGTATACTGAGACCGCCGCAGCCTGGACGGATCCTGACAATGCTGTCGAGATCCACCCAGCTGTGTGAGTGGCAGCTGGCTCTGCCTATCTAAAAGGCCGAGCCAGCTGTACCCGCCCCCTCCGTCATCCATTGCTCCAGTCAGCTCTGGAGGAACGGAGCAAGAAGGCGGGAATCCCTGCAGGGAGCCGTGACTTACAGTCACTGCTCTCTGCAGCGAGATGATCGAGAAGTGAGCGAGTGACGGTATGCGTTTGCTCACTTCCCGATCTATTGAGCCGACATGTGACAGTTTCATTGTCACACGTCGGCTGGAACTATGAGGATGAGTGAAAA
Source organism: Nanorana parkeri (assembly GCF_000935625.1). Taxonomy (NCBI): domain Eukaryota; kingdom Metazoa; phylum Chordata; class Amphibia; order Anura; family Dicroglossidae; genus Nanorana; species Nanorana parkeri. The sequence goes on from NW_017306490.1 coordinate 1,451,206, forward strand.
TCACTCAACTCATAGTTTTCGTTTAACCCTTGTAATGCGGGGGTAGCCCCACTGCAAGGATTAAGAATAATTTTCCCTGGAGTTCTTCTTTAAGCCTTGAAAAAAGCCCAGCCTACCCTCTTAGCACCAAGTACATGTATAGCTGAAATGCACTGGTCCCCCCCTCCCTCTTAGAACACACCTGTCTGTTATGTCGGAATGCCCTGCTTACTGTATGTAATTTACAGAAAGCTCAAACTAACAAAATCACTACTAAGATGTTTCTCATGGTGTCCAATCAGATTCAAATCTGCGGAGGATGTTTGAATGTGATTGGCCATGTAAGAACAGAGATAAAGACAACAATACAGCACAGTCATCAGAAAGTAAACTTCTACTGCCTTTCGAATGGCCCTGTGAGGTGCTGTGTGTGTTCTGTGGCTGCATAAGATTACACAGGTTGGATTCTGTGATTTTATTATTAGGTGTGATGCTTACTGGAGGCGGGCACTAAAAGCTCGCTAATTGTTTGTGTAACTGACAGTTACAGGTATGACTTCCAGAGGCGGAGGCATGGGATTTGTAGTGTTGCCCACACCTGGTATAGTGATTGACAATGCAAATAGATCGCTGAATGTCTTATATTGCCACAATTTCAAAGTCTTGTTTTATTATGGTTGTATCCTCTAACGAAACATTAAAAAAATGCATTAGACATCAGTCCCTTTTAATTATTATTAATAATGGCAAACATAATAGACCCACAGTATTAAATTATAAAAAATGACATCCACACACACATGCAATCCTAAAATTAGAAACTGCGATTCAAATAAAATCCAAATAAGTAGAACCATTGTTCAAATCCATGCAAAATGTTAGACTAAATTTACAGGACCATAATGCCTTTGTTACTTACTATAATTATTGTTATTTTCAGCTATGTGACTGTTATTCTCAGCTCTCACTGTTTTACAATATTGCAAATAATCATCATCACATTTACTATGAAGTAACAGTCCATTGTAGGCATAAAAAGCCCTTTATCAAATACCACTGTACAAAAGTCAATCAAATCTGGCAGAAAAATGGTCAAGCCAAGAAGAAAAGACAGTATAGTATGCATGCAACATAGCGACAGAGGGCATTATCATAAAGTACCTAATTATATATCTCCTGCAATACATAAATATTCCACTAGATGGCACTACTGAATGTATGAAGATCATGAATCACCTCATTGTGTGAATGTACAAATATACAATAGTGTGCCACCACTATAATAAACTCAGCACAATTTATATTGCAGATTATTCATCTGTAAAATGATTTTTTACATGAAATGGACATCATTTGTGACTCATTATCTCCATCTGCCATCTTAACTAGAAAGATCACATCAAGGAAAAGGTTCTACGTATTAAAAACAATGTAAATGTTTAATTCTGTCACTTGGATTGACTTTGAAAGGGTTAACCTGTTACAAAAAAAAAAAAAAAAGTTGTGTACTTGAGTAACACTTTATTGCATGAACATCAGAGATTACAAGGAAGGTTGTAGATGAGGGTTTGAAAACCTCAAAATATCGCCACCAAAACAAAAGCCCAGGGATGCCTTGAGGCAAAAAAAAAAAAAAGTTTGCTATGGACAAGACAGCAGGTAAAAGTAAGCGCTAACCATTAAAACCACAATACAGTTAAAGAACAATAATACAATTAAAGAACAATAAAGAATAATGTAAAAAATGCAAAAGGGTTGACTGTCTAAAGAGAGAGCAATCAGAATGAAAGTACCGTGCCCTCACTGAGCCCAATCTATCCCTATGCAGTTTGTCAATGTTCCCTATTCTTTACCTACAGCAGCTTCCAGTTCACTGACACTATGGCCATGCTGTGTCTCCCCCCCCCCTGTTTATAGTAAGGCAGCTGGCGTATTCACAATCCTCCTTATTGGTCCTTCAAAGCCTGCCACCCATAGTTCAAAGGTCATGCAGTGCATTAAGGCTTATAAAACATTCTCCCAGGTGAATCTGCACTAATTGCAGAGCAGGAGCTGGACAGAGTTTTTAATGATGGTGAAAATGCTCTATAAAGCCTGTCTTCACACCCCTTCAGTGTCTACAATGACAGAATAAGAGATGGCTGGGAAAGAAAAAAGACAGAGGCATATTGAGATATTGGGGAGATGTATTTGAATACCAGGACTTGGCGGGCAGATGAAAACTCCAAGCCTTCTACTAATTTTATTCACGCCGGAGTGAATTGTGGGACATCCTGTTAGGCTCAGCCAAAGGATTTTGTTTTAGTTCTTGGCATCACTGTTTCACTTGCTTTTTGTATACACGATACAGCAGAAATGTCTGTGAAGAATATTGCTGACTTAGTTTGAGTATTAAACTGTTTTGGGGACAGAAGTGTATAATGTACTGAAAGTTCAACTCAATATTGATTTTCTGCCAATTTAATCTTGCTTTGCACATGGCCTTGATTGTCCTAAAGAAAGTGGACCTTGAGCTACAAGCAAGAGCCGCTTATCTACTTTGCCCTCCCCCCATGCCAAAATACTGCATTCAAAGATTTAAAAAAAAACAAAAAAAAAAAACCTTAATATATAATTACCTTTCCCCCAGATTCCATACCGCAGGAGGCGATGTCAAGCTCCAAGAGAATGCTGAGTAGGCCAGATCTCACAAGATGAAGCAATATCACAGCGCAGGAGTGTCTTATGATATCTGGGCTACTTAGCATTCCTTGGAATCGCACCGGAAGGAGCATGGCGTCATTTCGCCTAGATGCCAGGGGAAAGGTATGTATATTTAATAATGGCTTTCCCTACAGGTTTGTTTTTATTAGTCTCAATCGTTTTTATTGGAAATTGTGAAAGCCAAAATCCAAAGCTAAGACATGAGCTTCAAGAACATACACAACAGTTCAATACAATTCAAAACAGAACGGGCCCTAACATGAAAAGTGACCATCCAAGAGCCTCCAAATTCAGGAATTTATTGAAGCATGTAGAACAATAAAAATGGGGCCTGCACATAAAGACAGATACTAAGCCCATCATTGGTAAATTACTAAACAGTGAGCGAACAAAAAGGAGCAATGAAAAGGGAGCAAAAAAAAGAAAAACCAAAAAGAGAACAAAGTACAGAGAAGGGAATAAGGGAAAACAGAGGGGAGAAGGTTCCAGAACAACAGAAGAGGGAAGGGAGGGAAGTGAACCTGGGGTATCCACACCACCTCTTTCGCATGAATGCGCACGTCGGTCATAACATTTGTCCCACCCCTAGTGACATATAATTGGTTATTCAGGGGTTCCAAATGTTATGGAACTTTCGCATAGTGTCATGCCGGATAGCAGCAATATGTTGGTTCACCATACCAAGACATCTTCTTTTTGACAAGCAACACACTTTGGGTAGTCAATTTCCAGGCTTTGGCCAAAACCTGTTTAGCCTTTGCAAATATGAAAGTTATGAGTATGAATTAAGCTACTGTACAATCAGCAGGCCTAAGATTTAGAAACGCTTCCCAAGGGTTTTACTGTATACACCTACCCAACACGAGACATAAGACTTGAAGGGTCCACCAGTGCCTAATAAATAAAAGCTTATAACAGTAGTTTTGGATTAAAGCAATTACTGGCCTTATATACATAATCCAATTCTACGGTTGAGTAAGCCTACCTCCAGAATCCTTTTGGCTTCCTCGCAAGCCTTTTCCACATTGGACAAATTAGTCTCCATTTGATGGCTCTGTCCAGCCTTTGCCTCCATTTCTTTTCTCATTTTAGTCACCATTTCTGCAATGTCAGCTTGACTGGGTTGTCCAGACAGTCTCTTTGAGGTCTCTCTCTGTATTTCCTTCTCTAAAGCCTCAGTCCTTTCACTCAGCTCGTTGATTTTCATTGTGTAATCTTCCATTGTGGTTCTTAAGTTCCTCATTTTCTCTTGCCTTTTTTGCTCATCGGCTCTTTCTCTGTCCAGCTCATCCAGCCAAAACATTTCCTCTCCAAGCTCTGATTCATTTCGGCGAATGAGTCTCTCCAAGAAAGCAACTTCGTCCTCATCCTCCTCATGTGGCCCACCAACCCTGCCTCGTTCCCATGTCTGGAGGTCCTTGCCTAAAGAGGTGTTCTGCATTTCCATGGCCTTCAGTTGTTCTTGCTGTTGTAACACCAGCTTAAATATGTCATCCTTGGTGGTTTGCTTAGAAGAACTGTCTTTTGCAACTGTACCATTTTGCTGCTTCTGCCTGTGTTTTAGCAAAAGATCACTTGAGCTCATAGGTCCCAAATTAAAAGTCAAAGATTTTTTAGGTTCCTTTGACCTTGTGACCTCTGTACTGTGAACTTTAGGATTGAGAGGCAGGCTGGACCTTACAAAAGTTCTCTCTGGAGGAAGGGGACCACTGTCTGAGGAGGGACGTTCCGTTAAGCTGGGCCCTGTGCGCTTCAGTATAAAATGGACGTCATTGGCATATTGTCCACTCTTGGACAAGAATTCCAAAGGCCTCTCGTGGGGCAGAAGCTGTCTCTCCTTGTCCCGTAGTGTTTGGATTAGGACATAACGCCCTGTCTGACCTGTAACAAAAGAAGAAGTATACAAGATAAATTTGTAGTAATAACAATTCAGGAAATTCAGGAAGAATGTCTAATTAAAGTTTTTTCTTTATTAAATTTTTATTATTAGACTTTCATTGAATATTATGCTAAAATGTGCTATACTGTATCTTTATTCCTTTGTGTTGGAACTTCTTGCACAGCCTCACAGAGAAACACAAGCAGACAGTCTGATATGCATGCTGCACATGGCTTGACAACAGGAAGGAAGCCACAGCTTTATTTTCTACCTTATTCAATACAACAGAGTATATCTGCCATAGATATGTAGCGCCCATCACCTTTTGTGATGTGACTACCATGCATTTAGTGATAGCCAGGGCTGTAGACAGCCTGGCTGGATTTGTAGTGGTAAGTACATGGTTAATCCCAGGTGTCTAACCTTGTCTGTACCCCCTGGGCGGAGTGGGACTCTGTCACATTGTGGGACAGCCAATGGGCGACACTGTAATGTGTGTACAGGGCAGCAGCCAGTCACTGGGCTTCTAGCAGCCAGTGGTGCCTGCTGACAGAGTGTACATATATGGGTGGGAGCTGCCATGTGCTCTCGCTTGCCTGGACCAGCCATGGATTAAGATTGGGTCCTGTTCAGCCTGCACCCCCAGGCTAGGCCGAAGCCTGGGGGTGGGCATTCACTGAGTTGATGGAAGAGAGGTTCCCTTGGAGGCTTCCAACCTGGAGAATGCCTGAGAGATGGAAAAACCAGGACCAATGCAGGCTTTTGAGGTGCCTTGGATTTATGAGGACTTCAGAGCGGGGTCAGTGTTCTTTCATGTGGATATGTACTCCCTAAATATGAGATCAATTGAGTCTGGAGCTAAGGAGGCCTGGACACTTAGACCCTATACCCTCTCTCCCACAGAATATGTTCAATAAACTGTTCAATTAGCATCATAATACTGAAGTGGACATCACTTTATGGGAGGTTAGTGCTAATGGGTGCAGCTGGAAATCAACTCCTAGACTGACTAGATGTGGACCAGGCAAACAGCGGCTCCTTAGCGGGGAGTTATCGCTACAGATATGTAACAGAACTTATAAACACTGCCATCTAGTGACCGAAAATGTAAACTGCCGTAGTTGATGCAATAGACACAGTGGGGGGAATTTATCTAGGGAGTTGCTCCACTTTTCTGTCCTATCTCTTTAAGTGACAAATTTCCCACGTTATTTGCTCCTTATTTATCAATGCAGTCTAAGCCTTGATAATAAATGTAATATTCATTAGACATACATTGGGGGGAATTTATCATAGCAAGTGCGAGTGTTTGAACTTGCACGGAATATATTTGCACCAGATTTATGATGCTAGTGTAATGTTGTTGATAAATGAGGTTTAATAGACTCCAGGAAAGAAGACTCGTAACTTTAGGCAAAAAGCTTCACTGTCGCTTCTTGAAGTGGTCATGGTCATTCTTAAGTTGTGATTGTTTTCCTAGGTGATGCTCCAGTTTCATACAGCCCCAGAACAAGTGCAGATGAAAACAGGTGCAAAAAACATGCAGTTAAAAAAGTAGTGCAAGCTCAGGTGAAAACAGGGGCAAAACACGTGCAGTTGGAAAAGTAGTGCAAGCTCAGGTGAAAACAGGGGCACATGCTAAAAGACGGATTTGCACATAAAAAAAAAAAGGATTTAAAAAGGAGGCTAAAACTGTTGTAATTGCTTTGATAAATTCCCCCTAATGTGCATTCTAACACTTTTACTATGTACTAATTTACAGAACAAAAATTTATATTAAAGCATGCATTGGTTTAGTATCATTGCAGATGGCTGTCATATTATAAAATGTTAAAGAAGTCCGTACTATGCAATCTGGTTGCTAATAAATCTGACCAGATTACAACTGTTTGACAAATTGCCCCGTGTGTGGATAGAAATGGAACGGACTTATTCACATGGACATAACAGCTTCTAGGCATCAATAACACCAAGTGCACTCACCTATGGCCTGGGCCAGTGCAATGACCACGTCCTGACAGGATGTTTGCGCTGTTACCCCACATACGACTCTCTGTACTCCATCCACCCAGACTTTTAACTCCATGCTTTAGATAAGGCACAGGCAGTGTGGAAGGCGGCTGTTTGATGTGGAAGTCTCTCACCTAGTTTCTCCTCATCACAGTTCGCCAGGTATGATCCTAGAAGCAAAAAACAATATATTAATAAAAACAAGAATTATAACACAAAAGAATGGGCATGGAGCAATAATCATGTACAAATGAAATTCATAATTTGCCATTTACACAAGTCAAGGCTGGGGACTCTTGAGGAGTACCGAGGCAGGGTGCTGTGATATTTTCAGGAAACTATGTACAACACTCTGCCGGCCCTTCCCACCAGCCAGGTTCTGTGAGCAACCAGGGTACACAAAATATAAGCACATTAAGGTGACTGCATAGCAGATTCCTTTACTTGTAGAACACAACGAGAGCCCTCTTTAACCTTGTGCTCATATATATATATATATAAAATGCCACAGATGTGTATTTCACCCTTTTGGTTGCTGTTTCTAAAAGGTTGACAACATTTACATATATTGTACATAGCATAATACTAATTCTTTTGTTACACTGGATAGCATTCTTGGGTTTTTTCTTTCTTTGTATGTAAATTGGACACAGTATCACTTCCCAGATTCTGTATGCAATGTGTAATTTCCAGTATCTGTTCTTACTCTCTATGTATAAATGTTGCTCTGTAGTTCTCTCGTTTTGTATGCTGGGTGTAATGCCAATTATCTATTCTTATTCTGTATGTATGAATGTTGCACAGTACCATTTTTGTTGCATCCTGCAACTGGTTTTTGGCACCAGTTTTTAATTTTTGGATTTGCTCAAAGCACAACATATGATGTTTGTTTATCTATTTTAAAGTGCACATCTTTAATTTAACATTTTAGAGCGTCTTTTTACCTTAAAAGGAGAACTATGAGGTGAGTGCTTTTCACTCACCTCATAGTTCTAGCCGACCTGTGACAATGAGACTGTCACAGGTCGGCTCAGTAGATCGGGAGGTGAGCTAACACATACCGGCTGCATTCCCCTCTCCGATCTGCCAGCGCTGACTGGCGGAACAGACGGGGGAGGGGCGGGTACAGCTGGCTCTGCCTCTAGATAGGCAGAGCCAGCTGTCACTCACGCAGCTGGGCGGATCCCGTCATCTACGTCGGGAATCCGCTCCGGCTGCCGCGTCTCAGTATACCGCGAGCTGTAGCTCGTGGTATACTGAGCTTAGGGTAACGGGAGGACCCTAGTTTGTGTCCTCCCGTTACCCTAAGGAGAACTATGGGGAAAAACACTGACCCCATAGTTCTCCTTTAAACAATTTAGTTGCATCCAGTTTTGATGCACGTGTGTCTATTCCTTATTACCCTATAAACTGTCCTCCCTGGTTGACATCTCTGCACCACCTGTGGTCATCTGGTTTGGTCCACCCCCCGCCCCCAACACCATCCCATCGACCCATCGTTGTCCTAGACAACTTTATTGAGCAATAATGATGTTTGGTATTGAATAGAACAGGGGTCAAAATTTCAAGTCCTGAGCTACTAGCCAGGCCTTAAGAGTTACTCGCCACCAGTGACCCACCTAACCCCTACCCTCCCGCAGCCTTAACTCCGCCCCTAAACACACCCCCTTAAATAATCTTGTCAGTGAGACTGTTACATGTTTTATGCAGAATAAAGTTACAGGAATAAATATTAACAACTTTAACAATATTACCCCCCCCCCACATATAAAATAATACACCCCCTGTTCCCTGCCCCCCACACATAACATAATAATCCCCCCGTTCCCTGCCCCACACACACAGAACATAAT
>NW_017306490.1:1459960-1469952 GCF_000935625.1 Nanorana parkeri
TACTATATATATATATATAGTATATTTAAGAGTTGCAGTCACCTGGAGGCACCTGTTATTTAAACCAAGGGAGGCATCATTTACAGGAAATGGTTTATATTTGCAAATCAGGGCACCCCAGAATCCAGAGCTCCAAATCGGTTGCTAGAGAAATCAACTCCAATTTCTTTTGGACAGCTTTTTTCCCCCCACTGTTATGTGTCATTTATAATGAGTTTTATTTATTAGTGTATAGATTGCTCATGTGCATAACAACCAGATTCTGTTTCTCTCAGCAGTATACGTAAAAGGAAGACCCTGGTCACAATAAGGAACACAATTCTTTCAGTTCAATAAATAAAAACGAATATGACTGGTTGCAATGGACAATTAACTTGTTTTCTTCTTCTATTTGTGTAGGCCAGCACTTCTTAACCTTTTTCGTCACAGCACCCTTTAAAAGTATGAATAATCTCGAAGCACCCCAGTCTAAAATGTAACAAAATTACGTGGTGCTTCCAAAATCTCATAATCCTCTTCAGAGAAAGGGGTCTGGTATGAATTTTTAGGGGGATACCGCACACAAGAAAAGTAGGGTTCCCACGCAAAAAGAAAAGAAAAGAGGAACTGCACACAAAAAGTGGTGTCCCCTCCTTCACATCAGAATTCCCCCTTTCACACTAGGAGTCTACTTTTTTGTTTGTAATAATTTCAAGCCACCCTTGAAGAAGTCATAAGGCAGCCCAGGATGCTATGGACACCCTCGTTGAGAAAAGCTGGTGTAAACAAATACAGTCAATAAAGATTTGACTATTGAGGATCACTTAAGAGGCTGCCTGTCTGTCCCTACAGGGACACAAACAGGACATAGGGACAAACAAGCAAACAGCATGGGGCTTGAGTGGAGTGGCTCGTCCGACATAAGCCTAATATTTGTAGAGTTAGAATGAATAGTAAAGTGTGTTTAAATACCTTAAGTGTTAGTAAAGTCTTTCAGGTAACATGGGTACACCCAAATAGAAAAAAGAATGACGACAACATCCTCACGCAGACTAAGAGGTGCGCTGTCAGCAGAACGATTGATGGCAGGATTGTGTTTATAAATGAAATGGCCTGGGCACAATAGAGGAAATGCAGAATGGAAGGAAGGCCTGGCCAGAAATGCACAGACATACAAGTGAGTCAGAAGGAAAAATATGTAACATGCAAATCAAGTATGGGATATTTAGATCCACGTATGCACAGCAGATTTCATTCAGCAGAGTCATGACAGAAGCCATATAGGAATGGAAGTCATGCCGTATTCATTGAATGCATCATTTTAAAGTCACCTGTTTGCTTAAGGTGTTTTCACCACATCACAGATCATGTGTGTCACAATATAAGGCACACAACGGGATTGTATGTATAGCATGTTCTAGCAAGTACTATTCACACAAGATTATTTACAGCCACTGGATAGAATTAATTTACCAAGTACATTTTGTTAATGATTACCAGGAACATTTTCGAAGATTTCCACTTTTCTTTGACTCTACCAAATTGAAAGACTGTCAGAACTAAAGGCTATTTATAAACTATTTGCTACTTTAGCAATAGTGAACTCCAAATACATTTGTTAAATTATCCATAAACATAGCATAGACCTTGACTGATTCAATGGACTTCAGGCAAATCAAAGAGATGCCTATACCTATGACCAATCATTCTAAGCGAGACCAGCAATCTGTCAGGTTGGATTTAGTGCTTGTGCTATGGTTTAGTTATTGTGAGATCTGAGGGTGCGTGTTAGTGGAACAGTTTCTTGGTGGTTGGAACATCCAAACAGATGTTTATGGTGAGGATATTATGCCACAGCTTTTGTCACTCGGAAATGTTAAGTAGGATATAGAAGGTTAGAATTTCATACAAAAAGTCCATTGGTAACGTTCGTTCGAATATCTATCAATTAGTATGGTGCAATCGACAGCCGAAAACAACAATGTTCCCAACAATTTTCGAAGGAGCATGTTGGAAAATGTTTCTCGATTGAACGAATTTCTAGTGTCCAGTTCAGTTTTCGTTTGGAAACTCCATTCATTCAACTCCATCCAATCCATGTTACCTTCAATTATTCCACTTCACATGGTCAAATTAGTATGTGGCCCCTAAACAACGTAAATAATTAATTTTAAACATCTTTAGATTAAAGTGACACTAAACTGTAAATGCATTCATGTACCCCAAGTATTAACAAAAATGTAGATTATTTGTGTATCACTCGGCTGTAGATCCTCTAATCATCTCTTAATTCATGCCGACACTGCCCTTCCTTCTGGAGGGGGGCTACTTTTGTTCCCCATAGTCCCTGTGTGTGTTGTTAAGTAGCCACCGCTCCAAGCTCGCTCCCGTGATGGACAACAATCTCAATACAAATTCGTAAACTAAATGTGAGATTGTAGTCGATCATGGGAGTGAGCTTGGAGCGGTGACCACTTTACAACACACATAGGGACCATGGGGAACAAAAGTAGCCACCCTCCAGAAGGGAGGACAGTGTCAGCACCAATTCAAAGATGATTTGAGGCTCTACAGCTGAGTGATACACAATAAAAAAAAAAGATACATTTTTGTTAATAGTTAAGGTACTTGAATGCATTGAACGTTTAACTCCTGATGTTAGTGTCACTTTAACCCCGGACCCCATATTTGAATATATACCCTGTAGAAATGCAGATGATTCTCTTGATTACGTTTCCTAGGAATTAGTACCCACAATCAAAAGATGGGTAACATTCCCTGACTGTTGTTCATAGGTAATTCTCAAAATCTCTGTCTATAACTAGATGAAGGAATTAAGCTGACCATACAGTAGACGATTTTCATTCAACAAAATCTAAACAGATTGCTCCATCCACTCTAAACAGTGTGAATGGGGAAACTCCATCTGCGATTATAGTATTCTGACAGAAGCAACTGCAGTTGACTGGCTGCAGTCACTGTCCAGCCAAAATGTTCAGCTCATATGTGAGGGCAAGGAAACCAATTTTCTTCAGCATAACAAAATAATTGACGTCTTATGCATATGACTAAACAATATGAAGAATGCAGAGAGAGCTAGTTAAACATTATGAATCTTGTGGATGTCAACATTAAAAAAAGAACTGATGTAGCAAGAACCAAATCCATACGAAACTTGATGGCTGGGCAATAACTACACAGAATCGGTCTACTCATTGCTGTTCTAATATTATCTTCATGACTCATTGAACAAATTATCATATGCTGCGGACATGGAGGAACTGAAGACACGCCCAAGTGCAGAAGGGTGTACAGGGAAGACTGCAACCAAGTAGTTGCTAAAGTTTGTAGATCATTAATTCCTTGTTACCACACAAATAGTGCACTAAAGATGTCATACGTAGGCCATGCTACCCAACATTTGCCATAGCATAGCACAACAGAAGTACTCTGATTGAACTGTGAGTATCCATGTATTTAGGGTTTTTTCAGTCAGTGTCAGTCTATTCAGGTTTCGGCTCCTTTCATATGTCAGTTTTTCAGGCAGACCCGATCGGACGCCCAATGCAAGTCTATGAACAGCCGAATCTAAACGCACAGGTGTCCATTTACATCCAGTTGCCCCCTGGCTCCAGCCAGGTATGGAAAAACGAATGGAACAATGTTCCGTTTTGCCAGACCCAATTATGCCGTAGAGGTGGTAATCTTATATAAAACAGAAGTCTGTTCACGTCCGATTCCCATAGACCAGCACGGGGTCCTGTCATTTCAGTTTTAGTCACAAGATGGAGGAAAACCTGGATGGACACTGATGTCACAGCGGTGACATCCAATCCGTAACTCTCTGGTCCAGAGGGGATCTGTGCATGGATCCCCTCCTGATCAGACCGTGTGAAAGGGGACTAAAAGGAAAGAGACAAAGAACCATATAATCTACATGGACACTTTTTGAGCCTATACAGCAAAGTATATCTAAAGCTTAGACTATTGTCTGCATTTTAGGTAGAGTAGAGAATGGTTAAAATCTTTGTTGTTTTTGTTTTACCATGTGTTTTTCATTGGGGAGATTTCCCTTTACTTTCGGTCTTAAAGACACATCAGAAAGGGAGGAGAAATCTCTTAAAAGTGAGGGAAATTATTTATTAGACAGCTGTCTGCAACAAGTATCCTAACTGGAAGATTTCTGTGTATTCCCGTTCCAATGGTAACTCAAAATTTAGAATTTTCCTTCACTTTCAGTTCTGCTGAAAATGGTCACCAGGACAAGGACTGTGAGTCTCCCTTGCAGGAAATCAGACATCAATAAATACCTGCCAGGCTTGATAACACTTCCTTATGTTTTCAAATACTAAAAGAAAATGGCTTTAGATACACATTAAGAATTTGGTTGCCAACAGCATGGACAGAACTTAATTGGAACTGCTGTTGGCAAAGAACGTGAAACCTCATTCATGCCCTAGGTTGGGTGGGACATGAGCAATAAACCTTTTGCGCAAAAATTGTCCACACATTTGATGAAGCTTCTGATTTTCATAAGCAATGATACCTTGGTTTTACAGACTGCAGTGATTATCAACTGCAACATTCAGAGTTTGCGCCAAATGCACGCCAAGTAAAACTATTTTGTCGGATAAAGCCACCAGTAGCAGTGTCTATATGCCTAGCTTTGTAGACTATTGAAGAAAACCAGCCAGAGAAAAGAGATGGATTGGACTATTAACATGAGTGATGATCCTTCTAATACTTGTGTCATAACAAAACAAATCCAGTTGTCCGAGTAGCCTTTACTGAGAACATTTGCTTCACCTTTTCAGACTAAAGTGCCTCTTCAGAGGAAACTCATTGTACACAGAATAACAGTCATTTGTTAACCATTATGTATCTCTCACAGTCATGTTTAAAGGCACGTGGAAAGCAAATTCTATGGATATGAATCATTATCTATGCCAAACCGTAGAAACTGCCATGCAGCCAATTTCAGTGAGTAATCTAGATAAAATCAATGATGAACATAGTCAGAGGTTTGGTGTGTATAGCCTCTCGTCATTAAAAAGCAGCAACAGAAACAATACCTGGACTGCCAATGCCACCCAGTAAACACTGTATCTGTGCTACACTTTTAAAGGTTCACTTAATTCGCCTCTGAAATCATCTCTGAATTGGTGCGGACACTGTGCTTCCTTCTGGAGGGTGGCTACTTTTGTTCCCCATGGTCCCTGTAATTGTTGTAAAGTAGCCAACGCTCCAAGCTCACTTCCGTGATAGACTATAATCGCAATACAAATGAGTAAACTAAACCTGGAGATTGTAGTCCATCATGGGAGGAAGCTTGGAGCGGTGGCTACTTTACAAGACACACAGGGACCATGAGGAACAAAAGTGGCCACCCTCCAGAAAGAAGGACAGTGTCAGCACCAATTCAGAGATGATTTGAGGATCTACACCCGAGTGATGCACAAATAAGATACATTTTTGTTAACAGATAAGGTACTTGAATGCATTTTTAAGATTTAACCCCTGAGTTTAGTGTCACTGTAAAGACAGTTTTAAATCTGGCTGGTATCCAGATATCCTACCTACACTAACCACCAATGCAAGGGGAGAAATGTCTTACACTGACCACTAATGTTAGAGGACACTGCAATTTTCACTATCTGCATGTATTATTCATATGGTGTTCCCTGGGTGTCAAATGCTCTCGCTACGTCACATTGTGTACATCACAAACTTTTTACAACTCCCCAATCACACAAAAGGTTCTGTGAGATGTAGCTAAACAATTTTTTATCTGGCATTCCCAGAGACCTAAGAATGATTTCAAGGGTTTCTCTGGAATAAAATGGTTGAGAAAGGCTGGTATAGATGCATATTTGTAATTGACAAAAGGGACAGAGTAAGAGATTCCCATCTTGCTGGCCCATATGAATGGCATGCAAAAGCAAAAAATGATGTGCATATAAAATAGGCAATTAAAAAAAATTATAATAAAAGATTTGTTATTACTTTACATAATTGATTATTGCCACTTTTCCAGTATGCATTCCAAACCTAACTCCAGACACATTTGTTTTGCTTTGGATAGCGTGGGAAAGGTTACAACCTCTATTACTTTTGTATTGCTGTCTGTCTACTCACTAGGGGCAGGAGGTCAGAGGGACTGGCAATGATGGGAAAGCTATCCAAAAGGGACAGTAGAAACGGAAAACAAAAACACTCTAGTAGGTTGGAAAGGTTTTTATGTTATGCATTCAATTTATTGCTGTCTGTGCCCCATTCCCCTAATTTCTTGTCATGGTATCACAGAGGTAGAAAGTGAGATGGAATCTCTTCAATGCAATCACAGACAGCAATAAATAGATACTATATGCTGGTTTGAATCCCGGTCATGTCACTATCTACAAGGATGATCGCTCATGTTCTCCCTGTGCTTGCATGGGTTTCCTCCGGGTACTCTGGTTTCCTCCCACACTCCAAAGACATGCTGATCGGTTTATTGGCTCCTGTCTAAATTGGCCCTCATATATATGCATGTGAGATAGGGACCTTAGATTGTAAGCTCTTTGAGATCAGGGACTGATGTGAATGTGTAAAGCGCTGCGTAAAACGGTCAGCATTATATAAATACCAATAATAGATAAAATAAATAAATTCTAATCTGGAATTGTTTTTTAACCCCTTTGTGACTGACGACGTACAGTGTACGTCGCCAGCATCGGGGCTGTTTAAACAGACTCCCGGCGACTTTTGCCGCCGGGACTCTGTTTAAACTTGTAGAGCCGACTGTCGGCTTTACAACAGAAGCGATCCTGGCGACTTACCTGTCGCCAGATCGCTTCTGCGTCCCGAAGAAGATTTTCAACTACCACCATTTTATTCTATAGGGTCTTGGCATTCAGAAAATATATAATGTTGGGGGGTTTTACGTCATTTTCAGGCCTAAAATGTGGAATATAACATGGGTGCAAAAATGGAAAAAAGGGCCTCAGTCATGAAGGGGTTAAAGTTAATCTCAGGGATACCCTTGTGAACCACCCCCATTTACAATGCAAGCGTTAACTGCTCGTTAAACGGACACATGTGCACTTGCATCCAACTCTCCAAAGAACTAACATGTGTCCAGTAAGTTCACTTTTTTCCTTCATGGCAAGATGGAGGAAAAAACTGTACGGGCTCCGATCAGCAGGGTATCTGTGCACGGATTGCCTGCTGACTGGAATGGACAGGTGTCCATGTAAAAGGGGACTAATAAAGCCCAGTGTGTGTTATGTATTGATAAATTGTAACTGGTTATGTATCAGACACTCACTGGCTGAGAAGACATCTACAATATTTGTGGAGTAATCAACAATGCAATATTTTTATATGTCCCTATTGTAAATGTTTCCTGCACCTGCACCTTCATTCTGGGGCGGGAGGGGACACGGCGGTGCATTGAAGTCAATCAGCAGATGCATTGCCAGAAATTTTTGTGTTCGTAGTGGGCGGGACACAGGCAATGTTTTGCCACGCATCCGATCGCGCCAGAACAGAGGGGGAAGTTTTGCGATTGCTGTGCGTTCCAACAGCTGCCGCTCTGAAACGCAGCACAATTAGTGTGAATGGGCCCTAAAGCATAAAGTATGTAAACCCATTTAATAAACTCTCACATAAGCTTTACCAAATTATTTTAAACCTACAGATTGTATTTAAATAAAACATGGTGATCCTGCCATAAAAGGTCTTTGTTCAGGCACTTCCTGTTATATCTGTTCCTGTCTAATAACTGATGGAGACTCCAAGTGGCTATTTCAAGACAAGTGTTGAAGAAGTGTTGTCACCATTAGTAAACTCTAAGCCCTGCTTCACACCTAGGCGTTTTTGAGCAGTAGAAAAAAGCGCTTCAAAACGCTCAACACAAGAAATCCCATGATTGTCAATGGCACCTGTTCACACTTGAGCAGCAAATTGCCAAATGCAGAAAAAAGTACATGACCTTCTTTTGGCAGTTTGCAGCTAATTTTTCCCCCATAGACTTCAATGGAAACACGCGCCGGAAGCATGTTGCACATTTTCGTGTGCGTTTGCCAATTGACCGGAATGTTTCTTAAGCTGCCAGTCAAAACGTGCATCTTCATGTGCAAAAAGCGCATAAACATGCAAAAAAAACCCCTAGCTGAACAAATGTGCAAAAACAATGATGCCTTGGTGTGAACGGGGCCTAAGAAATGCCACACAACCATAGCTGTAGTGCATGTGTGTAGACAGGAAGTGGCTGCAAAGACACGGCCAGAGATCAGCCACATTGAGATGCAACAAAGAATAAAAAGGGGTGAAAGCAATTATGGTATTTAAAAACTTGTAACGGATACATATCGCACGTCATTCAGTTAAGGTTTACATGTACTTCACAAAGTACAAGTTGCAGCACAACCTGGAAGGAATGCTGTGGTTTATGGTTCCTCAGCAGCCAGACGCCACCAGGGACCAATACCTTTTGTATATACATACTAGCAGTAGTTAGCATTACAAAACATAAAACACAACCACTCTCAGGAAAACCAATTAAGATAATATAACTGCTTTACCAAAAAAGCACTTTGCTAAAAAGAAAAAAAAACAAAAACGTTTTTTCACGTTAATAATTATACAAAAAACATTTACCGAAATGAGTTACTGGAACCATCACACGAACGAGGCAAGTCAGAGTATACGTACCTTGCTCTGCACAGATTCCTGGGATATTTGGTAAGGGTGAGTCACCTGTTTTATGATGCAGCAACAGTTACTCACATTGACACGACCAGCTGGAAGTGACAGATTCTCAGAAAACGTTGTAGAAAACCTAACCAAGACCAGCCAAGAACAAAGCGACTTCAAATGAGAAAAGCATTCCTGAGTTCAGGAGAATAAAGAGTTCCTAGGCTCGGTGGGCAAGGCTATATGGGCTACTGTCCAGTGTGAACATAGATTGACGTGTTCCTTTCTGAAGCTCAGATTTATTAGGCACTCGCTCTCAGCTCTCTCCCCCCTCCCCAGTTTCAATGTAAGCGGGAGTGGCTGCTGGACTTGTAGAACCTGGTCTGTACAATGAGGATCCTACTGGCCAGAAGAAGACAAAAGTGTACCAGCAAATATCCTTCAGCTACTGCTACTATACCGGAACCTCACAAGTTGTGTCAAACCACTGAAGCACTAAGCGTAACAAGACATGAGAAACGCGGGGCAGTCATTTTCTGTATAAAGTATTATAGAAGTATTATTATTAATTGTTGAAGTAGACAGTTTGGAGTTTAAGTGATATCTTTTACTGGTTAACTTAAAAACTATTAAAAGATGCAAGATTTTGAGATTCTTTATCAAGCTTTATATTTGTATAAAGATTTATAAAACCTGACAAAAAGGACCTAAGAAATCCAGAAAGCTTGCATCTAGAATACAATACAAGTATATTTCTGCACTAACCTTACTGGTTCTCTACCCCTTGAGAGCTGCCAACACTGCAAAGACTAAAAATACTTATAAAATTGATAATTTGACAACAAAAAAGTGTAGCGCTCTTACCCAATTTCTACCCAGTCTACCATAATATATAAAGTGCCATGCACTGCAATGATTCCAAAGTGCAACTTATCTTTTTAAAGTGCAGTATGCAATAAAGTGCAACACAAACCACTATCCATTTCAAGTGCTGTTCAAATCAAGAACTCCCCCAAGAAAAGGTAACCATCCTCCCCGATATCTGTCACAATATATACAAAAAGAGTCACGTGCAGCGAATAAAGTGCATTTAGTCTTTTCTGAACTCAAATAGTATCCAAAGTGCAATATGAAGAAACAGACAAAATTGTTGTCAAATTTGCATCTTTAAACAAATTTAGTTAAATAAAGAGCATCACATAAACTCCTAACTTTCTGCACTAATCAGTGGTGAATGCGATACTCTACTATTGTATTAAGTGTAAGAATATTTATAAAAGTAGAAAACAATATATATATATATACACACACACAAATACATATATACATACACACAC
>NW_017306490.1:1470341-1486653 GCF_000935625.1 Nanorana parkeri
ATATATAGAAACATTTTAGTTCTTGAGTGTTTAGTTTTTAATTGTATTGCTTTCTCACCACTGTTGCGGGCCCCTGCCTTGAGGTCTCAGTTTCCAGCTATCCCCCTTTTGGAGGGACTCTCCCTTTCTGGAACCAACTGTCCCCATTTCCTCCTCAATGGTCCCTCTTTTGGTCTGATGTATAGACCTCTATTAAAACAATTAACTACCGAAAGCATTATACTCACTAAACCTTCCATCCATGAGCTGGTATGAAAGGGAAAGTAGTGCTGAAAGAAGCGGGGGTGGGTTCAGCCAATAATTTTTTGCATACTTATTTTTCATGCCCCATATACATGGTGGTGTTGTAAGGATGTGTCCGGTGCCTACATATTTTGTGCTAAAAGTTGTCCCTCTTTCTTTTTTTAAGAAAGTCCGGGAGTAAAAAAGGAAATCTCCTTCTGTTTTATCCAGCAGTAAAGCTGGCCATACACTGCTTGAATTTCAGCCAAGCCAATAGGACTTTTTTAAGCTGTGGGTGGCCCTGTCGGCACTCCTTCAAAAAACTATTTTATTTAATTGACTTGTCAGCTGCAGTCAATGTTCACGTATTCTGACAGCCATGGAAGCCGACTGCCAGCATATGGCCAGCTTTATTGCAGGCTCACACCATTGTCCGGACCAGGTCTGGTCCGGAAAATGGAGTGAACCTGCCCACAGTTCCAGTGCATCCAGACCAGACAAAATGAGACATGCAGTATTTTTCTGGTCTGGAACGGACTGCGCTGATATAAACAGAGGCCAGAAATAGCATAGGGATATATTAGGATGCATTTTGGGTCTGGAAACAATCTGGTCTGGTGATGATCTGGATGTGGTGTGAATAAGCCCTTAGAGTAAGCCACCCTGACAAGTGAGCAGATAAATGGAGTCATATGCAGACTTCTCACCACTGGAGTACACAACAGGTAAAATAAGTAATTGGATGATTCAACATACCGCAATCTACCAAAAGCTTAAATATCTACAGAAAGCGGGCTGACTCTTTAAATAAACTATGTGAACATCACTTGCTGAGGTTATAGTTTATGCCAGCTTTATTTGAAAGCAGTTTCGTCATTTACACACAAATGCCATCTTTAGAGGCTCACTTCTACAATTATTTACAGAGTTTATCTGACCGTTAGTCATTCATTAATCTAGAAATCAAAAGCCAATAAATAGACCAAGTATGAACAGGCATACACTCTAAGTGCTGACAGACCGCTCTAACCCTAACCACAAGAGTAAAGCTATACACTTTCAATGCTGCCCAGCACAACCGAACAGGTGTACTTGCTGCAAGATGTTCTCTCTCCTCCTTTTCTGATGACAAGTACAACTAAAGTTTAGAGTTCTAGTGAGGGAGCAGGTTAAGTATTAGTGTCAATCTAATAGTTATGTTTAAGAGACCTTTACAAGACCATTAACAAAAATATTCCCATAAGATTAAATGAGCATTTCATTCATATTATGTACCTGTAAAAGCTTCCTTTGTGTAGAAATCCAAAAAAGCACTGAGATTGCGGTCTTGGGTGTGATGTCAGCATCCTCAACAGTCTTATAGCAGTCGATCAAGGGACAATCTATTGCATTTCCTTTCACTCACTTTCACCCCACTAAAAGTTTATGTACAGAGGTGAAGGGAGGGGCAGAGGAGCTAGGACAGCGCAGAAAGTGACATTAAAAAGTCAAAAACTTTTTTCCCTCCCCCCAATGTTAGCACTTACCTTAAATGATGTCTCTTAATCCGATCTTCCTCTTCTTTCCTGTCCTTTTCAGCTGTCCCTCCAGCGCTGCTGCGGGACTCCGATCCAGCGCTGACTCCTCTGTCCTTGCTGGCACTTCCTGTCCCACAGTGTCTACATGGGGGTGCACGCATCTATAGACTTACCTCGTGTCTCTCCTAGTCTCCCCCGGCCAAAAATCCGAACTGCGCATGCACCCGCCCCGAGATGCTTTGCGGCCGCCCGAGCATTTCTGGATTTTTGTACAGGAGCGCGTGGTGAAGACAGGGGTAAGTTTAAAACCGCTTTTAAAAGCGGGTTAAAACATTTTGCATATATCTACTGCTTGCTGGCAGTAGATATATGCAAAAAAAGTGAGGGTTTAGAAACCCTTTAAATTAGACATTCCCCAAAGAGGAGAGGGCTATGACATGCAAAGTGGGAGGGGGCTGTGCTACACAAACTTTCTAGCAAACTCAAGGCACATTGCAAGCCAATAAAAAAAAAAAAAATTATGGAAAGGAAAAACAAAAATCACAAATAAACATATAAAATATTTGATCTTCCTGTGCCTTTACCAGCATTTTTTTTTTAGGTTGGTGACATGGTCACAAGGGATCAGGGCATGTAGGGTCAGGTTATATTTTCAGCATAGAAAATTCTGTGCCGATTTCTACCAGTGGGGCGTTTCTTGTTCCCCATATATATGAATCTAAGATGGCACATATAAAATTACAATTACACAACAGCAAAATATAAAATCATTCATTGCAAGACTTCCTCTTTGATAATTTTTTTAGTTACTCACAAAATTCTTGAACTTGTATTGTGGATTTAACGGAAATATTTTACGGGGGAAAAAAAAACCAAACACATTTCTCTCCAAAATGTCCTTAAAATTTTACTCATCTAAAACATAGAAAACCTGCAAAGGATTTCGTATGGGGTGCAGTGGTATGCTTGGTCATAGGCCATCAGAGAAACAGAATTGTAACCTGCAATATCTCATTTATAGCCATTGGTGGTCCTCCAGAAGACCATTAGCAAATATACAGGATTACACCCAATTTACGACGTAAAAAGAATACATACAACTCCTATAAATCCCTCATAAAATAAGTCAACTCTTTCTATTTAATGTCCTTTAAAAGGGTGCCTAACAGTTGTGTAAACAGGGCTGAACGCTAGGCTTGTTTTATTAGCCAATTAAAGAAAATAAATAGGATGTACCGTCTCAGCACAATTTAAAATATGAAAAAAGCAATTACTTCTTATTAGTGCCAGTCTAGTTTCTGCATGTTTGTGCCACTAAAGCTGTGCATTATCTATGAAGAAACACTGACTACCAAGCTGGTGACCATCCTGGGCGAGTGGAAAAAGGAGGCGTCAATGGTATCTACAGAGTCACAGAAATGGTTAACTGGAGACAATGGGACAAGCTGGTGTTACCTGATCATTCGGTAGTTCAGCCACATAAAAAAAACTGCCAGTTTCCAACTAGGGCATGGTGTGAGTAGTGGCAAGGCAGATGTCTCATTGGGGTTCATTGAGGAACAATAGACACATGATTAACTTTCACCTACTCCCAGGGACTTGCTCCCTCCCTATGCATTACAATGAGAAATAGAGCTTCTCAGGTATCACTCTGTGGGTGAATCCCCATTGACAGTATCTCCATACACAATGACCTTACAAAGAACAATGTGTGTCAGTATTCTCTTTATCTGGTATATTATTGGAATTACCGTATCTGCTGTGCTTAGTTTGGGTCTTCTACTATAATAATCACAGGCATACACAATAACAATAACAGCACTTTTGAGAGTGTTGACTATCTATGGACCACAAATATATGCAGAATATCCTCAGACCCCAGATTATAACACAATTTTGCAATTTAAAAATAATGCACCTAAGGCAGACTTTCACTCTCACATTAACTTTCCTGGCTCCCCACCACCACCACATTTTGAAGAACTTTTTTGGGTGGGGGGGCCGTTTACAATTTTTTATCTTGGCCCCATCCCCATTTTTGCCTAGGTGTTATCTATATCACATATCCCAGAAGGCTGCAGGAGTAGGACAGACCCAGAGGCAGGTCATCAGGGGCTGTCTGCCTAAACTCAGAAGAGACCACCAGCTCCCAAAGACTAAGTGTCGGACGATGGTGGTGCGGTACCTGGCATGTGTCAGGAAACCAGTGGCTCCCAGCAGGACAACACTGGATATGCTGGATGGGCGAGTATGTTTTTTTTTTTTTTTCACAAGAGCCCAGCCTTACAGGTAAAAGGGGACAAAAAGAAAGAATAGGGAAATGGTGAAGTTATTCTTTAAAGGAATACCCACATTACCTGCTATTACATGCTATACCTGCATTTGACTTGATTTCAATTTATTGTAGTCGCCCATACAGCAGCACTTAGAGAGCGAGTGATTGATAAGTAAATTGAACCAAAACAGGAGTCCTGCATTCACAATGTGATGCCATGGAACATGCCCACAAGAGCAGAGATGAACTCAACAGTCTGCTGCTGCTCCTCCTTATCGGTTTAATCCCAGGCCAAAGGCAAAGAATACTTGTATATGTAACGGTTTGCCTGGAGTTCAATGTTTAGTAGTTGCAAGTGATTCATCACAAGTGTATATCATGCATGGATGTTATAAAGCTGATTATCAAGTGTTCATCTACTTAAAAGGAGAATTATGGGGTTAAGGCTTTTCCCCATAGTTGAAGGTGCCTCAAGGCAAGTACACCACTGAATAATAGCCTAGTATAGTAGCCAAACACACCATGATATTTGCAAGTGACATGACCAAGTTAAGCATCTTTTCTAACTAGGCGATGTTACAGTTAAAGTGACATTAAACTCAGGAGTTAAATCTTAAAAATGTATTCAAGTACCTGAACTATTAACACAAATGTATCTTTTTTGTGTATCACTCAGCTGTAGATCCTCAAATAATCTCTGAATTGGTGCTGACACTGTCTTTTCTTCTGGAGGGTGGCTACTGTTCCCCATGGTCCCTGTGTGTGTTGTAAAATAGCCACTGCTCCAAGTTCACTCCTGTGATGGACTACAATCTCAATACAAATTAGTAAACTGAACATGAGATTTTAGTCCATCACAGGAGTAAAGTTGGACTACATTACAACACACTCAGGGACCATGGGAAACAAAAGTAGCCACCCTACAGAAGAAGTGCTCCTTATCACAAAAAGACATTTGCAAAAGCTTGAAAAATATCTGGAGATCCTTTCCATTTTCTCTTTAGAAAAGAAGACATGTC
Organism: Nanorana parkeri; assembly: GCF_000935625.1. Lineage (NCBI taxonomy): Eukaryota > Metazoa > Chordata > Amphibia > Anura > Dicroglossidae > Nanorana > Nanorana parkeri. The sequence goes on from NW_017306490.1 coordinate 1,475,375, forward strand.
CAAAATGTCTAGTTAATGGAAGTGCTTTTGATTGGGAAAACATTCATTGAAGGGTCTGATTTTTCTAAAGCACTATTTCCTGAACCATTTCTAGGGAAGCTCCAGTAATCTCTTATCATTCCACTACAACCAGTTGCACACAATACGTGCCATTAGAGACAATGGCTTAAAAAAGATATTGTATTTAAAAGTACCCATTTAGCAGACAAACTATCCCTAATGTAATCGTATACAAAGCCCTTAGGTTTAGTGTGGTGATACAAGTAAGAAGTTAATTGAAGACTGTTTGTATCAGATACACCTCTAAGCTTTTAACACATCCATTACTTTCCTTGATCGATGCCATGCAACTGCTTCCTTTATATCTATTGTGTTTATATCCATGTTATCTTCCCTAAACAACTCGAACTGCCCTAAATACCAACATAGATCTCATTCCTCTTAATGGGCTTTAATTGCAAAATGAATCAGGCCTAATTTGCTTCTGTGACACTTCCAAGCTTTGGAAGTCTTGTTCAGACATTCAGTAATGAGGACATGATTCTTTCAACTTTGCTCAGCAAATACTTCTGGACTTCATTTGATGGACAAAAGAGCTTTGTATGAATCTCAGATCTGTCTATGGAAAGGGTCTACTCTACATTGGGAACAGGAAGTATTCTAGAACATGGATGGTGAAAAGAAAAACCTCTGATAGCCCAGGATCAGGTTTACTTACATATAAAAAAAATTAAAATGTTATGAACCTTTGACATCAAATGTGAAGTAAAACGGTCTTGGGTCCGAAGCTCTAAAAATTAGAGCCTACAGTTTAAATCATTCACTAAACCTGGCCATACACGGCTCAGATTTAGAGCTGTGGGTGGCTCTGTCGGCACCACCCAGTTCAAGTAAAGTTGATTTCAAAATCAAAAGGAGTCAGGTTGAAAACTGTCAGCTGAAAGGTGACTGTATCCAATTAGTTGCAGTCACTTTTATTACATTTTGACACTTAAGGACTAGATTAGTGGCCTTTGACTTTTTGACATATGAGATATCAGATCATTGGGTAATATTGCATTTTATCACATTCAGTGCTCTTATTACTGTATGCAATGCTTTTTATGACAGTATTATCATCTTATTACTTTATAGGTCCACTTTTATTCATATATAGGATGTGAATTTTACATATAGAGGTTTTTATGTTTCAGAAGTAAATGAGGGCCCTAAAGCTTTTGGCTAGAATGTGTTAATATATACAGCGTTTTAGCACATTATGGTAGACTTACAAGCCAAACCAATACCCAGCACTGCGCTTCTCCCTTTCCTGCACTTCCATCTTCCTAATGGTCTTCCCTCAGGTTTCGAGTTTTTGGCCACTTGATTGGCTGGGCCCTGCAAATGTAACTCCTGTGCATGTGCACAGCAGTTACTTCATCTCACCATTTTGGGTCTGTGCACTGAACTGCACATGGGCAGCTCAATGTACAAAAAATTAAATTGCTGAAATGACAAGCTTTTGCCATAAAAAGAGGCTTTATGGCAGAACAGACTTTCACAGTCTCTACAGTCATATAAAACCCGCCAAGCGGCAATATTTTTTCCAAGCCTTTACTTTAACTTTAAGTAAAGGAGGAGATGTTTGAGCTTAATATAATATACTATAATATATTTATTTATCTTTTAAAGTATACCATTCCATTTGAATAGCACTGTGTGATCGCTGTTTATTATTTTATTTTCCTATTTATAATGGTTTTAATTTATCTTGTCCCTTAGCCCTGATAAAGGGGGGGGGGGTCCTGAGCCCCGAAATACACTGGATATTTCCTCTGACCCGTTGTCAGGAACAGAATAAACTTCTACTGGACTATGTTTAAACTTGTGGCTCTCTCATCCCTTACAGGTTTTGCGTTACGGACCCAAAATATATATATATATATAAAGAATACTGCCTTTACTGACTTTCTAATTAGCATGCTTGACTTAGGTCAGTATCTCAAAGTACTGAAGCCAGAGACAGCCAGACAAGAATAATTTTTTTTAATGGAGATTTAAGATTTCCCTTTAAAATAGGCTAAATGGTCTGTAAGTGTCAACTCCGTCACTGTAATAAATATAATGTATTATTTGTTTGGGAAAACCAAGTATTAGTAAGCAGTGGAACCCCACATGACCTCAAGGCATTGTCTTGTCATTGTAAAACATCCTAGGTCACTATGAGGTTACAATTAGCAGCTACTCCATTGTTGCTGGTTCTACTGGTTAGGCAAGCAGAGTCCAGCTTCAAATGACAGATAGAAGTGAGAATACTGGTCTTGCAGCATGCTGTGTGAACATGCACAATGGACAATTCCCATCTCTAACTACCCAGAACTCATTGCAACTTGCAGCATTCAGAATCACCTAGGAAAATATCCTGACAAGATAATCACTGCATCAGTCGGGTGAAATGCATCCTGGTGTTTGAAATGTCATTGCTTTAACCATAGCATATAAAAAACACACATAAGATATTATAACTTAATCATTGTGTATTCAGTAAAAGCTGCTTCTGCATAATAAGCAAAATAATACATCTGTTTTACGGTAATCTGCAGAAATGCCACATCCTTAGATATTTAAAACTGAACTCCATTAAAAGTAAACCCATATATACGGAGCATGTGTATTACTTCCAGATCTGTGCAGCAATTCAGTGTGAAGTGTTGCCTCTGTGCAGGAGCTTCCTGTAATAAAGACCTGCCACTGCAGGGTGACTGGTCTTGTATCCGCCCCCCCTCCCTCTGGTTTTATCCAGGGGTCCTGTAGTGGGTGGGGTCTGCTGGGCCCCTCCCACAGGTCTGCTCTCTGCAAAGGCTATGTGCTGCAAAGTGATGATGTCACTGCTACAAAGTAATAACTGGGCTTGGTGCTCCAAAAGTATATTTGTATCCTTTGGGGCTGATAAGGAATATATTGGTTATTTTTTGTGCCCAGCTGAGAGTTCAGCTTTAAGCAATCCTGCTGATTTAAAATGTAAAAAAAATAACAGAAATTTCCTGGATTTCAGCATTCTCCATGATGCCAGGTAAGAAAACAGAGACTGGTGGTCTGCCCACTTCAATTGTATTCTTACATGTCATACAGACCCAATACTGCACACTTGTCATGTGATTATTTACAAAAAAAATTATCACATGGCACAGGACAAAGCTTGTACAATAGAGCAATATTTAGGTGTGTGACACAATATTTACATGCAGCCCTTTATAGTACAATATGTTTTATGTACATACAGCCAAGTATAAGAGCAATAGCATAGTAGAATTGTCTTAGCTGAATAGGAATTCTCACATCTCCACTACTGTTCTATGGGATCAAAGGTGGTTGGCAGTTAGGACTGGCACTGCTTACAATGAAAAAATAGCGTTTGCCAAGATCAGGTGCAGCGGTGTGTGTAGGAGCAGGAATCTACCGCCAAACTGAATAAATACATCAAACACTTGATGAGAGGTGGAGTACCCTCCTGCAATCCCTTCTACGCTCAATGCTAGGTAACAACCTAACACAATTACCCACACACACACACACACACAAGAACTTTGTGTTCAGGCTGTTATCTCCTTCTCCTGGACTGTGCAGAGTAGGAAATCTGAAGATAGATAAGATTCCTATTGTGAGCTCATTTGTTATTAACTCTTCACAAGAGGCTGCCGGACAGGTTGTACGTGAAAGAGTAATGTCAAACCAGCCGTTATCTCCAATGTATCCTTCACACATTTTGAAATGCTGTCCGTGTGACAAGTCTTCATTTCAAACTTGCAGATCAAGTGTTTCGAGTGTAAGAAAAATGATCTTCGAAACTTGAATTCCTCTAGTGAGAAAAAAGCCCCATCATAATAATAGCAACTACCAGTTTCATCTTGGAGTTCCTGAAGCAAGATGAGCCTGCTGACCAGAGCAACCAGTCAGAGTGTGATCTACATAATCAAAACAGCACAAGGCTGAACCTGATGGACATGTGTCTTTTTTTCAACCCGGCTAACTATGTAGCACTAGAAAAATAACAGTATGAGCAGGAGCATAACAGATCTGGAACCATCCTATAGGCCAGGTGTAGGCACGCTTGGCACCCTAGCTTTGGTGAAATTACAAACCCCATCATGCCTTTGCCTCTGGAAGTTATGCCTGTGGCTGTCAGAGTTGCCATCCCTCATGGGGTTTGTAGTTCCAAAACAGCTGCCTACCCCTGCTATAGACACTCGCCAGATTTGCCAGTACCATTGCTTTCACAGGTGAAGGGTACATATATGGGTAATATACAGATTAGGATTTTACCTGGAGTCCTCTTTAAAAAAATGTTTTTATTATTATTATTTGCTCCCTTTTGTTCAGTTTGATAACCCTTTGAAAAGGTTTTGTTTTATTTGTTCAATAGGTGCAAAAAATACTGGCTGATCCTGCCAGAAATCCAGTGCTGTACTGTGCACTATACAACATTATCTCAAGCACTCCTACTTTAGGGTTACTTCTGTGAACTACAGACCCCCACCATGTTGTGAAGAAAAGGGGGAGGGAGGAGGTGTTTGGAAGTGCCAACATACATCCAGTACTAGGATGGCAACGCCTCCCCTCTTTAGATACAGTACAGCAGTACAGTGAGCGAGTGTGCTTACCCTAGGATAGGAAATTTGTTACTGGCAGGGTTGACAGGTGCAAAAAAAAAAAAATGCAAGCACCACATCCAAGGACTTATGATTTGCAATAGATTACATTTTTCTTTTTTGGGTTTAGGTACACAATAGGTACATATGGCTCCAAATGCACCTAGGTGTTTTGTAGCTCTAAGCTCAAAGCTACAAAACACTTAACACAAGGAACCCCATTGTGTTCTAGGGTTCAGCCAGTTGCAGCAAAATGCCTGTAGCTTGTTTTTGTCCCCATAGACTGCAATGGAAATGCCTTAAAACCGGGGTCACAAGCTGTTTTGAATGTTTTTTGGATATTTTTGCATGATGTCACAGATATAATTGCTTTCCATTGGGCCAAAAAGAAAAAAGCCTGAAGCTGAATGCCTGCAAAACACTTCAAAAACCTGTGTAAAAGTGCCCCAAAAAACTTTAATGAGCCTGAAAAAGGGCTGAAGATGACTAGGTGTGAACGGGGCCTAAGAAATGTTGTTGTGGAGATTGTACCTCCCCTCCTGTCCATGACAGAGTGAACAAGAAATTAAGGAAGCGGTTGTCACTGGGACAGGAAGTCATAGACCGTAATAACCTGACGAACCTGTCAGGTTATTGCTTTGATTTTATGAAAGAGGTTGCAGTCTGTGTTCCCTTTTGGAGATATTTCACAATCCTGCCTGTCCTAATATGAAGGCAGAGGGAATCTGGCCATGGGGACACAGACCACAAATAAAAAGCCTGACAGAGATTCTGTGGCTTCCCTACTATGTTCAAAACTATAAAGAAAACAGATTTGGCTAGAGTTGGACTTTAAGTGCACTTTAACAAATACGATTTAAAAATGATTTCTTCCTCAACAAACAATTACCAATAGAAACAAGACATTTAAAAAAGTACACATTTTGAATTGAGATATTAAAACATATATTAATCTGTTATATACCCCAAATTCTTCACAGCTATAGGAACATTCACATACCTATTTGTCTAGGTTTTTTTTAAATCTACTACAACATCTTACAATTTAGGCTTACTGGTTCTTTAAACAAAAAATGTGGCCCACTATCTTACAAACCACCTTGCCATAAACTTACCCAAACAGAATCTGCATTATAATCATGCCATACCACGTCCCCTATGGAGAGAAAACTACAACCACACCAGTTTCAAAAGGAAGGGTTGTTAATTACATGGGTTGATTTTGATCCACCATTACATTTCCTATCCCTTGGATTCCATTGTAAGTTGGAAGAGTGTCCCTGGCTCTCCTCTGCCACATTGGCACCCTTCTCCCACTACTGCGGCAGGTTTCATTTTTTTCCTTCTGTTGCATTACCCATGGGAGAACCAGACACCTCAGAATAGGCTTGCAGGGCAGACTGGGGATATCAAGAGCAATGATGTTGACAGAAGAGTTCAGGATAGATAAATGAAGCTGATGGGTTTATCAGTTTACTAGTCTCACTTTTTTCTGAAAGGAGATCACTGCTCTACCATTCCCTAGAAGGTAGATGGAATATGTTGAGGCTTCAGCAGGTTCCATTTAAAATTTACAGATGAATAGCAAGCATAGGTATTGATACTTGCATGCACGCTATTTTGTGCATTTTCATCTGCCACTATACAGGACTCTGCTCATGCCCGATGAATCTAAACAGCTTTATTTATGTCCAGAGATGAATGAAACCTGTAATACATCCAGGAAAGGCTGTCTTAACTGCCTAAGTAAAGAGAGATGAGCCACTCCAAAAAGAGGCAACCTAGCAGAACACATTTTAAGTAGACTGATTATTTAAAGAGTATGTAAACCCCCCATAAAATTATATATTGCAGCTTGCCAGTCCTCATATGAGGTGGCTGCATTAGGCTCCTTACACATGGGCGCCGTGTGTTCTGATCAGCAGGAAAACCATGTACAGATTCCCTGCCGAGTTACATTGGGCTTCTGATCAGATCCGCCTGAAAATTTCTGGCAAAAATCAACAGGTGTTTTTTGAACTAATCGAACAGATATAACAAAATGCTTTCAATGGTATAGTACATGGTTAAGGTTTACATACACTTTAAGCCAGGGCTGGACAAAGCCCAGGAGCCAGGTATCCAATGCTCCTTCAAATTTACCACTGGCACCTAACATTTGAGGTTCTCTCTAGTTGTAGTCAATGGAGCTGGCTCCTGGATTGGACAGACCGGCTCCTAAATCCCATATTCATTTGTCCAGCCCTGCTTTAAGCAGAAATCAGCTGTTCTGCTTCTTTTAGGATGTGACCCAGCACGCATCATCCAATAGCTGTGCATATCCGGTAAAAACACTTGCAAAATGCTGAGTAATCGTTAAATTCTGCTGTCTCTCGTGGAACTTCTGAACATTCTTCAACAAGGGAAACAATACATGCAATTATCAATATAATGCACACAATTTTCACAGGTGTCAGGAAGGAGTTAAAAGGTTTATTATTTCCCTTTATCATTATCCACCTAGTGATAACCTCAGGGCAAATAATTAACATTCCTGGGCACTTTGCAGTCCTCCTCCCTTTCTGAGGTCTTTTTACTCATAGGTCTTTCAGAACTAACAGAACTGGAATCCAATATTCAAGCAACTACGGTAAGAAGGAACAAGGCATTAAAGTTACACTAAACTCAGGAGTTAAAGCTAAAAAACACATTTAAGTACCTTAACGATTATCAAAAATGTGTATCACTAAGCTGTATATCCTCAAATCATCTCTGAATTCATGCTGGCTACTTTTGTTCCCCATGGTCCCTGTGTGTGTTGTAAAGTAGTCACCGCTCCAAGCTAGCTCCCGTGATGGACTACAATATCATATTTAGTTTACTTATTCTTATTGAGATTGCAGTCCATCATGGGAGCGAGCTTCGAGCGGTGACTACTTTACAACACACACAGGCATGTGCATGCTTTTTTTTTTGCTTTTACACAAAAACTAGCACTTAACCCTTGCAGTCAGGGGGTAGCACCTCTTCAAGGGTTAAGAACACTTTTGCTCAGAGTTCTGCTTTAATGTATATGTCAATATATGCAAATTTCCCTAAGGCCTGGTTCACACCTGAACGTTTTGAAGCACGTTCAAAGCTCGACGAGCGCTCTACAAAACGCTTAAACATCTAAATCCCATTGTATTCAATGGGTCTGGTTCACACCTTGCCGTATTTCCGCCCGTCCGAACGTGATACAAAACGGCCTACATGTACTTCTTTGGGGCGTTTTGGTCTCGTGTTTCCATTGGGATCCAGCCAAGTAGCCCATGTTCAATATGCCTAGGTGTGAACCCAGCCTAATCTTGTCTTTGCAAATGTTGCAAGTTCAGGTCAGTTAAAGCAAGATCTGCTCTAACTGACCTAGAAGTAACCTCTGATTTGATTGGCTGCTCTAACGGATTCCTCCACCCACGCTGAACATGGTGGATGGACAAATCAACCCTGCATGGCTAGTGTATTCTGACAGCTGGTGCCTGCCACAGTCAGAATATCATCAGAATACCAAATAGTAGCTGCTGATTGCTGATAAAGACAGGTGAAAAATTGTGGGACAAACCATGAATGTAGCCAAAGTTTTGGGCATGTCATCAGGACAAAATGTGAGCAGTACATGGGCAGCTTTACTCTTATGTTAGGATAAGGCAGTTTAGGGCTACTCAGGTGAGGCACTAATAAGTCCTCCAATAATTATAGCTAAAAAATATTTTATAACCACTATGGGACACAAACATAGCTACAAAAATACAGGTATCTCCTCACCAAAGCTACCCTCCCTCCTGTCCATAGCTAGCCTTACTGCTCATTGCATCCTAGAGGAACAAGCCTTGGTCAATGCCGGTTAAGTGATCTTGAACATGTGAAATAGATAAACCTTCAGGTTGCATCCACACAAACTGTTCACCAGACAGCAAACAAGAACAGTACAGCATGGTCAACTTTGCCATGTTACCCATGTCCATGTTTCAGTACTATTTTACAGTCATTTGCAGGCCAAGAGATACTTATCAGGCATAGTCTGTGAAGTGACTGACTTTCTTCCCTGTGAATCTAGCTAAAATACCAGCAGGTTTGTGACGTTTATAAAATAACATTTACTGGCCGTGCGTTTTCTGCAGGTAGACGGAACTAGGTTATCCTAATGGGGCTGCAGGCAGAATAACCCAGCCCTTCCATCTCAAGACAATAGTTCTTTTATTATGGTGCCAGAGGGTGTAACCTGAATTTTGGCAGCAAAAAGGCAAGATTTAAATATGTCTCATAGATTGTCAGTTCTTTGGTACACACGAAGATTACAGACGACTAAAAACAGATGGCATGTCAAAATATCCCACAGGCATAGGGTAATCCGCAAAAGAGGAGCATTTTCCCATCTCTAAATAATGCAGACTGTCACTCTGGGGGTTTGAAGCTCCCATGAAAATTACTTTAATAAGGAGTATGTTCACTTAACGCCATGGATCATTTTTGAAGCCTGGAATCTTCTATCATATGGAACTGGCACAAAACAGCTATAAGCTGAAATCAGGCTTGCAGTGGGATTGCCTGCTGGGTATCTTGAGGAGTAGGAAGGGAAGATAGTTAGGTGGGCTTACGTGAAGGAGAGAGCTAAGGCGGACATATCGGCATCTATACACATCAATGCAGCTCAAAGAAAAAAAAAGTGTGAACTAACCCTTTAAATTTTTTTTCAAAAAAGCCGTTAAGCCAGCATTTAGGTCTTTTCAGGCTTAATAAAGCTCATGCAATAGCATGAGATTGCATGAGCAGTAGCACCATTGATTGATTAAGCCTGAAAAGACCTAAATGTAACGTTTGTATCTATAAATCAACCCAAGCCCCATTTACACTCTTAAATACTTGCAAGACTGAATGGTAAGCCTGAAGTTAGATTAACTGCGCAGTGAGTCATGCTTCCATTGCAACCCCAAACTGTTTTGATGTCAGAAATATCTAGACAGCGTTAAGAACACAAAAGGTTTCCCCAACAGTGTGACTTTTCTATGCCTAGTCATTAAATGATCTCTGATGGACTATAAAAAAAAACAAAAAAACATTCCCCTAAACCAAAGGGATTTTCTCAGCAAGATCAGCTATGGGAAACGTATTGTTATTTTAATGAGGCCGATACCAGTCCAGATTAAGCTTTTACTCTATTGTAATATCCTGTGACATTTCCCATCTCAAATGACAAGTTTCCTGAACTAACGGGATGGTGACCAAGAAAGACTTTAGTGAAAGTACCATAAACACACGGGAAGAAAAAAGTAAAATACAGAACTGTAAGAAAAGTTACAGGGATATAAGAAATAAGTGTGACATGTCCACAAAACCAGCTGTACAGAACTAAAAGACCATAATAATCTTCTTGTGATGGCTTCAGAAAACATCCGGATATTATGAAATGATCTGACGTCTAAAGTATTTTCTGCCCTTGAGCTATGGACACTGAGCAAAACACCCATACTCTAACATGCGTGTAGGTGTGAGCTGTGTTGTGCTTAAATGGCAGTGCCCCAATAAATATCAAATGTCACAGGAATTCTATAGACAACCTGACTGTTTAAACATGAAGGAAATGCAGGTACCTGCATTGAACCTATACTTCTTTTTAAAAGGTAGCAACCATCAGTAACTTTACTAGTACATACTGGTGCTTTATAACTGGGCCCCTAAAATGTACACTGGGATGGCCATGGTTGCACATCCATGACCTCTATCTTAGCCCAGGAAGTAGATGCAGACCCCAGATAATGCCTAACCAAATATGGAGCTGGCCTCCTTTAAAAAAGTAGATTTTTGTCAGAGGAATACGGTAGGTAATAAATACCTGTGTGTGTTACATATACACAGTCCATGTACCCATTGCACTCCTGACCGCACGTCCAACAAAGTATCCTGGGTGCTCAGTAGTCGACGGATGGCCACCGTCAAAGTAATGCAGAAAAGAAATAGACACCGGCACTCCAATAATAAATCGATTACGTCTATTTATTGACGTACATCAAAAGCAAAATAACACACTTAGTGCGACGTTTCGGGGACACACAGGAACCCCTTCATCAGGCAATCAGAAAAGCTTTTACTGTGACCCCCCCTCTACGTTTTAACTTCAATTTGTTACTGGGGGCTGACCTCCAGACTTAGTAAGCCCTGAGTAAGTGCCACCAACCTTACTTTTTCTGTTACATGAGAGCACCCCAAATCACAACTGTTGATGTCTCATTGGGAAATGGAATAGCAGTGTACAGGGCTTAGCATTAAAGTCAAGCCCCAGCAACACAGTAAAACTAAACCCAAAAGGTGCAGAGAAGAAGCTTTTCTGGCTACTAAAAAAAAGGTAATATTAGACATCTTACACCGCCTATTCCTAAAGACTTTTGATTGTTTAAAATGGTGTCAAGATTCACTTCAACACCTACCATGTATACCTATGGCAGGTGTTGAAGTGACTCCTTTAAGAGAGATGTAGACCATAGAATTAGTTTAAACTAATATATTTTTACTAACCGGCCATTTTACAGGACAAGCTTTTGGGACATCTACTCCCTTCTTCCAGGCTTGCACATAATGTAAGTAAACCTTAAATGTAAGTAAACCTTAAATCTAATAATTTAAAAAGGGAATATA
>NW_017306490.1:1487394-1491968 GCF_000935625.1 Nanorana parkeri
GGCCACCTAACACCGTGGTATTGGCTTACACTGCAACAAAAATATATATATATATATACATACACACACACACATGTACACATACACACACACACACACACACACTTCTACTTGTTGCTCTTGAGATTTGAAGCCGATAGCCTCTTTCAGGTTGTTTCGCGGTCTTCTATAACCTGGCATGGCTTTACCCCCTCCCCCATTTTCCCAGTTCTCTTCTTCTGCCAGGCACTGCCTCCATCTCTTATCTTGTACCTGACACTAAAAGGGTCTTTTGTGTGGGGGTGGGGGACTATAGGGAAAACTATTAATTCAGGAAGGCATGAATAGTGCTTTTGTACTAACAGCGGCTGCATAAAACGTATCAGACAAAACACGTACAGCACTTCTCTACAGACCCACGCTATCATAGCCAGGAGTCCCATAAAGATGGCTTCAACACTTTTAAGTCTATTTTTCTAAAGAATTTACATATTTTCAGAGCAATTAAATATTGTAGTTTGTGAAATATTACCACTCTGTTCTTTGTGGTACTTAGACATGATCGGAATAGTTTGCATTTGGTAAAATTGCACTAATGTAAATCTATACACTATGCAATTTTGTGAAATGTAACCACATAAAATGTCTGGAAATCAATTTAGACCACCTAATGCCACTAAAAAAAAGTAATTTACAAATGATATCCAAAAACATAGTTGGAGAAGTTGTCTCAGTCGCTACTTACAGGTCACCCTGCTGAGGATGAAAGCTCTGTTGCCCATTTTCTTCTTCTCTATTCCTTGCCACATTTCCCTGCTCAGTACTGGTGTAACCTCTGTTTTCTAGATGCACTACTTCATGCGTTACAAGCACCAATTTCCCTAATTCCATGACACAGCCCTCAAAGAGTTTAATACACCCTGCTGGGGTCTAGCTCCCCTAGGAAGTGGCCCTGGTTAACTGCAGGCCTTCAGCAATATAAAAAGACACTCACCATCTAACCTCCATGGGATTGTAACTGCATCTCACTTATGAACCTATAATAATTTAGAATCCATGTGCGGAAATACAGACTATCAGTACTATGGTAGAATAAAAATATACTGACAAAGCGCACAAAGTTTTATCAAAACTGAAAAGTTAAAAAGGAGAACGATGAGGCGAGTGAAAAATCACTCAGCCTCATAGTTCTAGCCGACCTGTGACAATGAAACTGTCACAGGTCGGCTTAATAGATCGGGAGGTGAGCGAACACATACCGTCGCTTGCTCACTTCTTGATCCTGTCCCTGCAGAGAGCCGTGACTGTCACTCACAGCTCCCTGCAGGGATTCCCCCCCTCCCCTGTCCGATCCTCCATCGCTGACTGGCAGAACGGACGGGGAAGGGGGCGGGTACAGCTGGCTCTGCCTCTAGATAGGCAGAGCCAGCTGTCACTCACGCAGCTGGGTGGATCTCGACAGTAATGGGTGACGGGAGGACGCTAGTTTGTGTCCTCCCGTTACCCTTAGGAGAACTATGGGGTAAAGCCCTGACCCCATAGTTCTCCTTTAAACCAGGGGTGGAACGATTAATATGGAATCCAGGAGTCAGCAATTTCTTTAGAACTCAACTGACAACTAGAGAAAACCTGAAAAGTTAGGCACCGGCTATAATTTTTAAGGAACATTGGCTACCTAACATTGTCCAGGCCTGAGTTAAATCACACCTAAGAGGGGATAATGAAACAGTCATCAGTTACATAGAAAGAAATCCCTGCTGTGTACTAACTCCCACTTTAGACCAGTGGTAGGGTCCACGGCAGACCCAGACAATGGTTCTCAGCCCTCCAGTGACATGCCACAGTTACAACTCATCCACATCACCGGTGATGTATTTGAAAACTCTCATTAGAAGTGGAGAGAGAACACCACATATACTACCTTCTCTTTTTTTGTCTAAGCCCAGCAATGTCACATAATGTTGTTTTTTACATCATTCAAACCCTAATCTGCGCACTCCCTCATTCCATTTCATGCATTGCTCAATACTTTAAATAGCACACAAAGCAAACTGAACCAGTCCACTTATGTTTGTTTTGTACATTCCCCAACAGTGAGCACAAAACATTTTCTTGTTAAGTTTCAAAAGTCCAAGGCCCTTTAACTTACATGACATGTATGTAATGCAAAAAAGACACATACACGTATGGTAAGCGCTCAATCAACATATCCATTGACCAGCCAATTATATCTTTGGAACAGCCATTCATAACTGCAAGACCTGAACATGCCAAGCATTTACTAGCATTTTTGCATTGGCATTAACATTGTGTGCTATGCATAGAGTACAATCCTGCCTGCCACATACCATCCTTTATCCTAGAATTAACCCTTGGCAACAAAGCTCATTTTACTGGTCTGGCTATTAAAAATACCACCCAGCTGAAAAACGGGACTACAATGGAAGGTGTAAATGCTTGCTCAAAAAATGCTGCATGCGGGAGATTTTCAAACACCGCTCTAGTCGTGTTATGAATCCCAACTGGAGATACAATTACTCATGTCTAAGCTTTTTGGCAAACTCTCAAAAAAGGGGCAAAGTGCTTGAAAATGTTCATAGTGTTAACAGGCTCAAAAAATGAAAGATAATATATCCAAGTTGTACAGAGAAAAGATAATGCAGGGTGCTTTGAAGGAACAATGGCAAATACTAACAAATTAACAAAATGCCAGGAAAACGTATTCAAAAAAAGACAAACAAAAAACTTCCACAATCAATTTGGATGTAATTGTAACCAAAATTAATATTTATGACACTATGTGGTGTGCTTGTACTGTTTTAAAGCCCAGGGTTGAATTTGTAGAAACTAATGTGTGGGCAAAAGTTTTTCTTAGTCTTCACGCAGTCATTGATTTGGAGACAAAAACTGATCCACCCATCTAATATGCCCCTCCCAGACATGGGTCCAGAGACCAAACTGATCCACATATCTCCTAGACCCCACCCAGACATGGGTTCAGAGACCAAACTGATCCACATATCTCCTAGGCCCCACCCAGACATAGGTCCAGACACCAGAACTGATCCACATATTTAATATAGTAAACAAAATGGGGGATGAACCATAAAGTATACTTTTACAATTTACACAAAGTAATTAAAGAAAGCCCTCTATGCCAGGGTAACTATCGCCTACAGTTTTTCAAGCAAATACAGTCTATATTAAATATGCACAAAAGATTTATTAGGACAATTAAAAATATTGGATTAAAAAATAATTTAAGCGAAATGTAGACTGATGTGGACAATACTCATCATATATATCAACATCAGGCATGGGCCTGAAAGAGCCACTAAGACTGGGTGCCATTTTAAAATGGCGCTGGGACCCAGAGCCACTATCCCAGCGCCATTTAAACCAATAGCTGGGGCTGAATAGTAAACAGTGTTTTTTTCTTCATGTTTTTATGTTTACGGTTAAGTAGTATTTGGAATGCAATGCATCTGTATTGCTGCTATGCCCATTAACTGTACTAGATCCTGTTGGAAGAAGCAGCATTTCAGATCTGTCGGGAGTATACAACATGTACATTTCACAACACTTCAGAGAAGAATCTGTTCAACAAACCTGAGATATAAAAAACAGTGAGTACAAAAGTAATGTTATGTATACACCATAAAGAAGGGCGATATAAACCCCAAACAACAATAAAGCTGATTCAGAAATAAGATTATCTTTTTATGTCTAAACACATATGTTGGCCATCGCGTAAATAAATAGGGGGAAAATGTTTGCATTGTAGGTGCATTAGTGCACCGGCAACACAATTGCGTATTGTCCATGATTCTTTTTCTTTTTTTAAGTTACATTTTCAGGACAAACTTTGGGGGGGGGGGGAGGGGGGTCTACCCCATTCTTTTAGAGAACTCCAGTTATTTTAAAAGGGTCAACTGCTTAATTTTCTCTTGGGGCCTGAATACAGAACATATACTCACTTGATACTCACCCGCTGTCAGCTCTCCCCCTCCACTCCATCTGTGTAATGTCCCTCCTCTGTGTCCTCATCGCTAATGCAGGTGAATGGACTGCATTAGACGTGATGACATCATCGGGACAGAGTCCAGGGAAGAAGAGGCTCCGCGGACCAGTCCAACAGCAAGGTGGGACGGAACTTCAGGTGAGTATATATATTTGTTTGAGCCCCCTGACACCAAAATGAGTGGTTAACCCTCGCAATGCAGGAGGAGCCCCACTGCAAGGATTCATTTTTAATATTCCAGGAGTTAAAATGCAAGGAGTACTGATACACACAGGGTCATGGCATTCCGCTCAAGCTTTATGCATCAGTAGTGCGTGGCCTGATAGAGATGTACATTGGAAGAATTCTGTTTGCAGTCCTAACATCACTGAAATTGTTCACAGCGCTTTATACTATGGGATGTGGTCAACTGTGTGTGCAGATATCTGACAGTAACAAAATGTACACATATCTAGGAAACTTACTTCAACTCACTGGAACAAAGAAGTAATACTGTTTTCATATGCCAGGGAATATCTGACCAGCATAAAATAGCAATGTCATGTGTGCATTGGGAAAAATCTGGCCAATTCAG
>NW_017306490.1:1491993-1493996 GCF_000935625.1 Nanorana parkeri
CAATTTCAATATCTCCAATACCTAATCTGCGCAGAGCCATGCAAATCATGAATCCGGGTTCATGCACTCCGATTCTCCATAGACTCCACAAATCTGCAATTCACCAAAAGCAAGAGTAGGTCAGATTATGTCAGATTTGTTAATCGATTCACCTATCTCTACTTGCTAGCGGCGGGGCGAGTTTGAAATTCTATACACCAATTTTAGGCATGTTATAAATAATCAAGATGACATTCTAAAATCTGTGCCACAATCTGATGGCATGACAGAAATGCCTTCCATTTACTACAAGCCAGAGTGGCCACAAAATCTAAAGTTTGTCAACAATGCAGTTGGATGTATTTTGCACTGATCCTAGAGTTCCGCCTTAGCAACTAAATACACATTTGAAATACACATATAATGCTGTTCAGCCAATGCTAACCCAGCACAGGAAGGTTTTTTTTTAGCCAGTAAGTGGGGCTCTCTGCTCCTTTTTAGGTTTTCCCTTATCCATTGACAGCCTGTTGGAAAAATCCTGTTGTCTACAGACCAGACACAGTTGAAATCCTTACAGGGAGAACTCATCATAGTCTCTTAGCTGAAGGCTCAGTCTGAAGTTCCAGCTGGACAAAGCCAACTACAGGGCAGGCTACTACCAAATGTCCTGTCTTTTTGGCTAACCCATGGTGCCCTGGGAACCCTTTGTTATGTGTAAAAATAATTTTTCGACATCAATTACAATGTAACAAATATTTATTAAACTGTAGTTTTAAAATTAAAAAAATAAAAAGAAACTACAATAAAAAAAGCTTGGGAAAGGAACGTTAGCAATCCCCAATTGTGGCAATTAGAAGCACAGGCAGATCTCGCAGTCTCGATGTATTATTATACAATACATATAAAGTTGATCTCACCATAACAAAACACACACTAGACTGATAAGAAAAATGGAGCTTAGAAGGTCACCCCTTCCCCATCTGAGATATGCCGATCGCCAATCAACCAGCTTGCTGAATAAACAACAAGGCACTTGGCACTGAAGACTAAGAGGCAATGGTTACAATACTAAAATGTGGATTTATTAGTCTTCATGCATGAGTAATGCCACCATTATATCTAACCAGAGATAAAATGAAAATCTCACAATTGTAGCAGTTTATCGCGTTACGCAGTGTTGGCTTTGATAAATAATCATTATGCTCTGGCTACCCAAATGACAAAGAGCATAATGTTCATTTAGCCGTGTTAGTGAATAACAATTCCTAGAAAACATAAAGCAAAACATACATTTCAAAGCTACCCTGAACAGGTTCACAAACTACAAGTCCTGAAAAGGATCAAACAGGATTTGTAAGGCACACAGGCGAGTGACAATGACTCATCTGGAAATGTTCTTTGAACACTTTTTTAAATTTTTAGATAAATGAAGACGTCACGTCTTTCACAAATCCATAATTCTCTAAAGTAGAAGATTAAACATGCTAGTGTGCAGCTTGTGTTTTTCTCAGACTGTAAAAAACATAAAATGGTAAAACAATACCATAAAAAACAGAACACGACCATAAAAACGCTGCATTTTTATCAGTACATTTGATTTTTATGGATCTGAGCGCAGTTCTTTTTTTTCTATTGAGCCACCCACTCAGTGCTAAAAGCAGAACTCCGGGCAAATCAAATCTCAACCCTTGCAGTGGGGCTAGGCATGCAAGGGTTAAGTGCTCGTTTTGTCTAAGGAGCTAAAATTAAGTTATTCTTACCCAAACCATGATCCCTGCTGGCTCCTACACCGCTCCCTCCGGTCTGTCTGCTCCCAATTCAGCGATGCAATGTCCCTCGCTGTCCTCACGTCCTATTCATTGAATAGAACATGACGACTCACTGGACCTTAGACCACCAGAGCAGAGGGAGAGCGAGGCTGAAGGGAGCGGTTTAGGAGTCAGCCAGGATCATGGTTCAGGTGAGTAGAACTGTTAATTTAGCTCCCTAGACAAAACGAGCACAGCAAAAAATTGTGATAAAAC
>NW_017306490.1:1494109-1495825 GCF_000935625.1 Nanorana parkeri
TTTACATACACATACTCTAATGCATCACTTGCATGAGACTGATAGAAAGGTTTGCTGGAAATAACTATTGTAGTGTTTACATAAGTCCCCTAACTTATTGTTCCAGGTAATTAAATGTTCTCCATATTGTATTCTGCCTTCAGTACTTTGTATTATGTGATCTGTTGTTAATCTGAGCTTTTGTCTCCTACATAACATATCCTGTTATCACTGACACACAGGCCTCTGCTCTCGGACAGTGCCATTGCCTGATAGAAATGAAGCTGCTTTGGACAAACAGATCTTTATAATCCACAAGAAGTGCTATTGTACATTAAACACTCAGAAGACAAAAGCCAATACAAATGTGAGGTGTGTTTTGTGGCCGGCTGAGGAATGGAGATCGTGGGTGCACCTGCAAATAGAGAGCTTCATTCCGTGCATCAGAGCAGATCATGATGAAAGGAAGGGAGGCCGTCTACTAGCCCTATAAAAGGGAGTCACCACTTTGATCTGCAGGTGTGACTACGGAAAAGGACGACTGATGAAAGCCACGGGTGCAGGGGAGTGAAATTTTTTCATTTTACTACCAATAAAGTCCAAATACTTACATATATATATTGTATAGCATACTCCTATTACTGGATCAAACATTAACATATTAAACATTTGAATCTCAGACTGCTAATCTGCAATAAATCTTGTCAAAAACTAGCTGGATTTTGTTTAAAAAAACCAAACATTTTTGGAACTTTCGTTCCGAGTTTCTAATATAATTGGGTGAAAACTGACAATAGTTTTCAACTGCATGGACGAGAAGATTCGAATGGTCAGGATGGAAAATGTTTCTTGTTTCTTATATGCACAAACAAAATTCTAACTGTTGATGTGATTCTGAAAATCGTAAATAAGCTAATGTGCATGTGCCAAGACCAAAAGAAACCTGTTAATATGTCTCGGATTCCATTCAGGTAGCAGATGTGGACAACATTTTCCGGGCTTGCAAACAAAATTAGGTAACTCAATGAGGGCAAGATCGAAAATTCTGATAAAAAAAAATAAAAAAAAAATCAGAATTTCAGAAGTGTGTGGCCAGCTTACAGGATATGAAAAAAAGAGAGCTGCTACCTAGAGAATGGAGCTACAATTGGAGCATTTAGATCTGGCTACTTTCTAAGAGGCCCTGTACTTCCAGAATATGTAGAAAGCTACCTACATCATCCTAACCGGTGGTTGCTGGCCCCATATGGCTCTTGGCTGTCTTTGTAATTGCTTGCAATGACCTCTTAACAGGTGTTCAGTATCTCTTAGCCTAATCACCTAATAAATTATTACTAAATTAATACTTCCTGTAAGCCTACAGACAGGCAATGTAAGTTCATCTTCAATAATAAGAAAACCTGCTTTACCAGCCTGTATGCTACCAACATAAGCATAGGACAATAGCATGAAAAGCAGAAAGCGTTGACCTAGCTATGGGGGCAGAATGGTCTTTACACATCCTCAGGCGCTCCCAATTAGGTAGAAGGGAAAGCACTGTCCACAAGATGAGGCGGGGAGCTAGGCGGCATTATGATGGCTATTATTTATTGAGAGTCAGGCCGATGCCAGCCATTACTGCCTGGCCTCATCTTACTGGCAGTGGGGATGTGTAACACCACTGCCAGCCCCATACAGACACAAGCTGGGCCACTGGGACAGCACTTTGTTCCGTACGTGGTATCACGTTAAACATAA
>NW_017306490.1:1495906-1516150 GCF_000935625.1 Nanorana parkeri
TGCTGCCATTGCTGACTTCTGAAAGTGCTAGTTTTATGGCTTTGCCATATTATGAAATATTACCAGATGTCTTTCTTTGCCAGGCAGACCAGTGCAAAGTCTCCGGCTGTACATGTACACTTGCAGCAAGGGTAATGATAATAATCACACACTATAATCCACAATGACACCCCCTACCAGTAAAAAAAACCTTAGTGGGGACAATCCTGTAAATCTAACTGTATGACCATGTTTAAAGCAGACCTGGCAGCAAAATGCAAGGTCCACTTATTAGCTAAGCGACCTTCCCCTGGTAAAAAACTGCTATAGTTTATAAAAAAGGTGAAAAATTAACCTGTAAGGAATATAGAATATATACCTACCTTATATCTGTCCCATGGCACCAAGGCAAAGGTGATGTCACAATCCTTCCCGCCAGAACCTGGGAACAATGAGAATCCTGCATATCTGAAAGAAAATGCTTTTGCACTGGACTGGGATGTCTTGTCAGGAGATATGGGGTACTCATCATTCCCTAGGAGTCTCACTAGAAGGACAGTGACACCATGCTCTGCAATGCAGAAGATAAAGGTTTGGTATGCATTTACTTTTTTCCTTACAGGTACATTTTTTCCTTACAAATTATAGTGATTTCTACAAGGGGCCCTAATCTAATAAGCGGACCCTAATCTCATAAGCGGACCCTACAACGGGCCCTAATCTCATAAGCGGGCCCTAATCTCATAAGCGGACCCTAATCTCATAAGCGGACCCATGAGAGTATGACGCTGTAATACAAAACACATTCTTCTGTACATTTATAGATAATATCGAAAAGCTTTTGAAATCTTTCTGCATTTTCTTTGGCTGTATAGTGTAGATGATCTACACTGTACTTCCACAGCCCTCATTAGAATAGAATGAATTACACTTTTATCACTGCAATTATCATGCATGGAATAGCTTTCATTTAAGTGTTGCACAGAAGGTGTCAGTTGTCCATAATAACTATCTATGCATCACCCAGGAAGAGGTTTCCGGCCATTCATCATCAGTTGTGACCAAGGGTACACAGTGAAAGATTGTAATGAGGTTGGATGAGGTGTTCAGGGCCTCAATAATATCTTGATAAGTCTTGTACATGTGAATGCCACATGCTGTTGTTGTATCTGTACAATCTGTGTACCCAGAATGATCTGACTTATGATGATCATGGATGCCACATTTTCTTTGAGGAAGCTCCAGTTGAGAGTGAAACGCATCAGTGGTAATGGTGCTGTTGTAGAGCCAGGGGTGATGGTTTGGCGAATGTGCATGCTCTTGCAGAGACTATGATGTGACTGTAAAGGCCGCCTTGGTGGATACAACAAGAGCTTATACAGCCGCACAGGACTATCTGTCCACTGGACATTACATTGGGACATGGAGAACCGTGAGTTTTCTAAAAGACTATTGCTGAATCATTATATATCCTGTTCAACACAGCGTACTGACATGGTTCAGTTATGATTAGAGGATGGGACAATCTGTTACTATCTATGTTGGATGTTCACACTGACATTCACAACTGTTTACGCTCTACAGTGGTGGTACAACAGGGAACTGCGGTAAGTGCTAATGCATGGTGTTTGTGCATATAGAACTGCAACCACAATGTGCTACAGTCTGCTCAGTGGGCATCTTATCCCAGGTGACTGTCAGTCACTAGTGGGAAGATAGATAGATAGGATAGATAGATAGATAGAGATACCTCACCTCATGGAGGTCACTATCTTCTCTAATTCAGTTACGTTATTGAGGGAGGCGATTTCCTTTGAATATACTATTAACAACTGAAATTTGGGGGTTAACCGTTGGAGTTTCATAGACCTCCATACACATTCTCATAGGACCACACCAGCTTGAATTTTGCAAGGCCAGGTCACCATTTCTGCCAACCTAACCCACTGCAAAGATGGCCACCTTGGAAGGTGGTAGTTCCACCTGTGTGCGCACCCACACAGCACAGTGACAGAGTCCATTAAGAGTGCAGGCTCAGTGTCACTGTGTAAAAGTCTGTTCCCAGCCACTGCACATGTCACACTGGCAGGTGAAGTGGCCGGCAATGCTGTGCTCTGTGACACAAAGCCTGCACCGTTAACAGGCTCCATGTCACTGAAAAGGCTCAGATGCTGCCCCCACCTGTGTGACAGGTACAGTGGCTGGGCAGGGAGCTCAATAGCGCTCATCCTGTGATTTTATCAGGCTCAAGATTACTAAGAAGTTGCAGGGCCCCTTTTTGATACACAAAGTTCATCTCACATAAAAGGAACTATGTAATAAAATATCTCGGGCACACATAGGTTTTCATTGGAACAGATTTAGATTTTTTTTTATAGACTGTAAGGCTTCAGGCACTTGCATTAAAAAAATAAAATAAAAAAAATGTAATGATGCATTAATGAATACATGACTGCACTCATTTCTGACTTTGATATAGCCCTATAGTTCAGCTCTAACATCTCTCTGATGTCACCGCACTTGTAGTCCATTGAACGTTCACATCAAGGTACAGGCATGGATGGGAGGAAGACTCTGCAGGAGCCAGAGCATTGCACCAAGGATCCACTGATCATGGTTGCAATGCTTTATTGGCTACAAAGCAATAAAATAATGAATGCACATTTTTTTTCTTTTATGAAGACGTGTGTATTTATTTATTCAAAAGAGTGGACTATGCCCTCAAGTATTTTCTGCAGAGTACATGTAAATAAACAATGTTACACAACACTAGCAACAAATGTCCTGAAGGAAGTAATACTACAACTTGTTCATAACCAACTACACAAATCATACCTCATACCCATTTTAAATAACAAAAGTTTCAGCTTGTTAGGAACGGACTTTTTTTCCTCACAAAACGGGAGAGAACTATCTTCCATTGTGGAGGGAAAGCCAACTCGTACAGGAATGCCAGGAATTTCACACTGTGCCTGGCTCTACCAGCCTCTCTGAAGACTGACACATGGATAAGGGATGACACATTGCAGTATGTTCAAGCACCTGCCAAGCGCCACCTTTATTTTCTATTCTAGAAAAAGGGGGCTTAATATGACCTCAAATGATCTGACCATGTATCTCCTTAAACTGAACATGGGCTTCGACTACCCAGTGCAAACCAATGGGTTCATTTTAAATGGCACTGAATATTGCCTTCCTTAGACCGCCCGCCATTCAGCCAAAGGCAGCAAGGTAGGGAAGCCCTATGTAAAGTTGACCATACACTGTTAGACAAATAATCTTGTGAAAACATTTGATAATGCCTTCAGAGACATGTAGAATGTTGTTTGAAATGCCGTTTGATTTTAACATTTGATTTTGGAATTAATGGAGTTTCTCCAACAAAAAGCACATTCTGCTTTTGTGAAGTGACTGGCAGGCACACAGCTTTACTGTAGGCAAACATCAGTCCTCCAGCTGAGGTACAACTTCAAATCTCAATAGGCATTGCAAGACCCTGATAGCCGCAGGCATGACTCCCAGAGGTAGATGCATGATAGGATTTGTAGTTTCACCACAGCTGGAGGGCTGAAGTTTGCCTACTCTTGCTGTAGTAGTCCTACTACAGGTACACACAACAAATAATGAACACACATGTGGTATCCCTATGCACGTCCGAAGTAGGAGAAATCATTAGGTTTTTTTTGGGTGGGGGATCATGGCAATTTCAAAAACTACTTTTTGGGATAGTTTTCCTGTGATAATAACAAAATCAAGAGAGATCTATTAACATGTACCACCAAAATGAAAGCCCAATTTGTCCTGAATAAAGCAAGGTATAATTCACCAGAATATACTTAGTAGCAGCAAATATATGTACAGTTATACTAACACATGCCAAAGTTGCAAAACTGCATTCAAGCGTTAAAGCGCACCTTTACCCCCTTTCACTAAAAATCACATGAGCTTGCAGCTCTACATGCCGATATGAAATCATGGTACATAAGTTAAACATTGTTTGCTTTTACTTCAAATTACTGTTTTCCCACTTCCTGGTTTAGTGAGGTATTGGTGATGTAGTCTTGGCCTCACCGATGCATCTTGGCAAGGCTAGATCACCAGTGCCTTCATGGGAAGTCTCATCTGAAAACTGCATTAGTATAAAAAGTATTACAATAGCCTTTCTAATATTTTTTTTCCCCAGAGGAACCACTGAAATAATTTTCAGGTCTCAGGGAACCCCTTCTAGAATTATTTCAATCGGGGGTCAGCAGGAAGAATGCTTCTTATGCTGGTGATCAGGCAGGTATGCCCCTTACAGTTGTGGTCAATGGAAAGAAGGCCACCCTTACAGTGGTGGTCAGAAAGCCATCTGAACAGTGGTGGTCAGTGGAAAGAATACCACCCTTACAGTGGTGGCCAGAAAGCAATCTGTACAGTGGTGGGCATTGAGAATGCCACCCTTACAGTGGTGGTCCATAAGCCATCTGTACAGTGGTGGCCAGAAAGCAATGTGTACAGTGGTGGTCAGTGAGAATGCCACCCTTACGGTGGTGGTCAATAAGCCATCTGAACAGTGGTGGCCAGAAAGCAATGTGTACAGTAGTGGTCAGTGAGAATAATGCCACCCTTACAGTGGTGGCCAGAAAGCCATCTGTACAGTGGTGGTCAGTGAGAATGCCACCCTTACAGTGGTGATCAATAAGCCATCTGTACAGTGGTGGCCAGAAAGCAATGTGCACAGTGGTGGTCAGTGAGAATGCCACCCTTACAGTGGTGATCAATAAGCCATCTGTACAGTGGTGGCCAGAAAGCAATGTGACAGTGGTGGTCAGTGAGAAGAATGCCACCCTTAGAGTGGTGGTGAAAAAGCCACCTGTACAGTGGTGGTCAGAAAGCCACAGACAGCTAAAGAGTCAATTTGTATCATGCTCCTAGCTGTGCCAAGAGGCGTTGGACCCAGAATTATGCAATCACCATCAGATGGGACATCAATCACCCACAGCTCAAGGGACCCCTAACAACCTCTGGAGAAACCCTAGTTGAGAATGGCTATATTAGAAGATAGTTACATGATCTTGCTAAAAGTGGGACAAGCTCAGAAAGATCCATCAATAAACACTGGACCAAATGAAAATAACATGGCTTCGTGCCAAGGCTCCTCTGTTCATTGACTTCAGATACTCTACATGCATGGATGGATTTAGTATGCCAGCATGTGTTTGGATGGCTGTCCTCTTCATCCTCTAGTTTTATACCACAACCCTAAATCATAGCAATTTTATAATCTGCTTTTTATTGTAATATAAATGGATTGGATCATTTGTGATTCTTCCAGTAGGGAGATATTGTCATCATTGGCCTTCCAATAAAGGACATCACGTAATGCCTTTCAAATGCAGAACTTTCATGTTTGACCAAAAAAAAACCCTGATGGAAGATGTATGGTTATTTGTTTACTTCCTGTAATCATATTTTGCTACAAATGACAGCACAAGATACACAAGCTATTGGATACAAAAGGAAGAGTTGCACAATGCCTGTGGATACGTTATCTGCACACCATCATATACTGATAACAGACAACATATGCTGCACTTCTCAGTAACACCAAGTGTACCTGTATAAGAAGCTCTGTCACCGATATGGGATAGTAGTACTTTCTGACGCTTCTCATAAACACCAAGCACGGTCTGCCTCCTTTAATTTCCAAATCATCAATATTTCAGGTCTCATCCAGTCCTGTATCGGCTAAGATGTCCCTCAACATAGGTAAGGGTAACATTCTAGACAACATTTTTAACTGCAAGGAGGAATGGATTCTATCCAGGTTTGCACCTCTCCTTGTGCCGCCATTTGAGTAAAGCTGGGTACACAGTTATATTTTTTTGCTCCGCTTGAAGAAAAAAAAATATGAGATTACTCCATCCATGCGAACAGCCCGGATAAACAAATCTCCTGCTGTGTACATTGTATTCTGACAGCGCAGCTGTCACCCATAACAGCGTGATTGAATGATTCTTTATGGAATCAGACAATATGATCAAATCTATTAATGATCAAAATGGCATATAAAAGGTGTCATCGATTTCCACTCCCTAAATCACAACCCTAAATCATAGCAATTTTATAATCTGCTTTTTATTATAATATAAAAGGTACTGGATCATTTGTGATAATAATTTAGATGGAATCCGAGTATTAGATTTGTCTGATTCTGTAAAAGGACAGTTATGTGTGTGCCCACCATAAGCATGTATGACACACATGGTATAGTTTTAGACACCATTAAACACTTGAGCCAAGTGTCTTTGGACTTTTATTGGCCTTGAGCTTTTCTTTTTTTTTAAATTACTTTTTTTTAGCCAATGGAAATCTAGCTACTAGGCAAGTTTTTGCGCATTTTTCAGGCATTGGGACCAAAATGCTCCGAATTGCCCTAAAAGAAACTCGTGTTTTTTTCACGCAACAGGCAGAAGACAAAACGCTCATGTGTGAACAGGGGCTACTAAAAACAATGGGATTCCTCCTGTTGTGTGTTGTAGCATTTTGACTTTCGAGTTGCAAAACACTCAGGTGTGAATGGGGCTTTAAACTCTACGTGATCTCTAAGGGACGTCCGGTCCATGGATTGCAAAATTGGCCCCTTCATTTAAAAAAGCAAAAAACATGTCTCTGGCTTCCAATGACCTGTTCACATATTCTAAGCTTGTAGAATTGTTGATACAGTATTATTTAAGTCTGTACATTGTACTGCATGATACTGGAAAGTTTTATTCTAGTGCTCAGCTACATTATATCTGTAACAAAGTCCCTAGAAGAAATATTAGCAGCCAAAGCTGTGCTGGGGATCCCACTGCTGCAGGCTTATACCACAAACACACGTATTGCCTTTTTATATCACATTGTTGCTTGTACAGAGAGGTATCTCTAGGATTGCTTTGGGTAGCAGACCCCTGGCATACAGGCTGCTCCATCTAACATATTGTATATCATATGTCACCATACACAGTATAAAACCCAACGATAGCCACATGGCTAACACAAAGCCCTGGTCAGCACACAGCTGTTGTAACGTTACAACCTGTGCTTGTTGGAGCAAGAAGGAAGAGAATACCTAGGAGGAATTATTAAGTGTGGAAGCAGCAGCCTTAACAACCCACCATACCTGGGTGCCAGAACACAGCAAGCAACAGAGAACTATGATGAGGGTTGTAGCACATTTACACATCGAGTCCCTGGGAGATACATACAAACAGTGGGACAGAATGGTATATATTTAGGAGTTGGGCTGGATCTGGCTACTGGAAGACACAATCAGTCAGCAGGCACATATTCTATTCTACTTGTATTATGATCTAGATTGTTGGTACAGCATCAAGTAATTAAATAAAAAAAAATAACCAAACTGCTTAGAAGAAAAACACTCCACCATCATTCATCTACGGATCACTAACTTCCCCTCAATTTTTGCTGCTGTTCCCAACTCTGTGTTTGTGGTTAAATATTTCAGTTTGTAATATGTTACATTATTCTAGTGTACTCTGGTTCCCCTGTGCATTCTGACTTCTTACTGCCTGCTACTGACTTGTACTACCAGCTGCTGCTCCTGGCTGTCTCCGACTCACTCTGCCTGCTGTTGCGCCTGGCTGCCTCCGGCTCGCTCTACCTGCTGTTGCGCCTGGCTGCCTCCGGCTCGCTCTACCTGCTGTTGCGCCTGGCTGCCTCCGGCTCGCTCTACCTGCTGTTGCGCCTGGCTGCCTCCGGCTCGCTCTACCTGCTGTTGCGCCTGGCTGCCTCCGGCTCGCTCTACCTGCTGTTGCGCCTGGCTGCCTCCGGCTCGCTCTACCTGCTGTTGCGCCTGGCTGCCTCCGGCTCGCTCTACCTGCTGTTGCGCCTGGCTGCCTCCGGCTCGCTCTACCTGCTGTTGCGCCTGGCTGCCTCCGGCTCGCTCTACCTGCTGTTGCGCCTGGCTGCCTCCGGCTCGCTCTACCTGCTGTTGCGCCTGGCTGCCTCCGGCTCGCTCTACCTGCTGTTGCGCCTGGCTGCCTCTGGCTCGCTCCAACTGCTGCTACTACTGGCTGCCTCTGGCTCGCTCCAACTGCTGCTGCTTCTGGCTCACTCTGGATGTTGCTCTGCTCCTGGATGCATCTAGCTTGCTCTACCTGCAGTTGCTCCTGGCTGCCATTGGCTTGCACAAACCACGGCTGCACCTGGATGTGTCCAGCTTCTCTACCTGTGGCTGCACTTGGCTTTTTCCGGCTTGCACTACCTGCAGTTACTTCTAGCTGCCTCTAGCTTGCACCTTCTGTAGCTGCTCCTGGCTCCCACTACCTGCCGCTTCCCCTTCCAGCTGTAGATTTCACACCCCTGTGGCAGTCGAAGCTGAATACAAATATTTACACTTCATTGGAAAAGAAAAATCACCAATCACAGATTAATAAACATACAATGATTCCATACCATATGCTTTGTATTATCCAAACCAGAGTGTACAAAAACTACATTTTGTTAGATGTGACAGATAATATTGAGTGTAAAATGTAACATTTACTATAGGCTGATGCTTCCTTAGAACACAGCAGGTCTATAGACCTCAGTAGACCCATGGTATGAATGTACTTCCCTACATTATGCTGTCACCAGCTGTACTGCAGAACCATGACAAGCACACCAAACTGCAGAAACATCAGCTACTGTCACAGGAAGGTTACCTAGACAGCCATATAAGTTTACACTGATCAGTAAGAAACATCAATTCAGTGTTGAGCAGTGGAAGTTCATAGTACCCGGAGGTGATCTTCTTACCTGTACTCACTGTCCCTGTTCAGATCCCAAAATACAAATCGATCCGCAGCCCGTCCACTGTCCTAATGTCACTCCTTCTCCTCGTCTAGCAGAGCTGATCAGCTGATCCTTCCCCCACCCTGCACTACCTTTGGAGTGAGCCAGGAAGCAACCTGCATGCATCATCTCACAGCGCTCTGATTGGCCACCCCCGGCCTCCTGACCACGCCTACTCTACTACAGCCCTGTCACCTTCGCACTTCCCCAGCTCGGTGCCCCTGTGTGCAGGTGTGGGCGGGGCTAGGTGTCATCTGGAAGGTGATGTCATCCCCTGGAGAACATAGGTGTGCTTAACCCTTCATCTCCGGGTAACCAGACTGATCGCATGTTTCTTATGTATGTTCTGGCCAGGAAGACTTGCACTATAGTTGAAGAACTTATTCTGTGGTGACGTCATGCTTCTGAAGACATGGAAGTGTGTTTACAAGTATATTGCTTGAGTTTCTATTGCTACAAAAGTGTTGTATAAAGCTGACGAGGATGAGTGGCAGAATTTAACTGGGATTCACACTTGCATTGCATGTAACGCATTGTGCCATGTTAACTGTGTTGTCACATGTTAATGTACATTGCATATAACAGACATCCCAACCTGCAAAACCTGATTTCAGGGAGGTTCACGTCTCATTTCAGGGAGGTGCCCTTTCTATTTTTTTTTTTTACAGTGGCCGTCGTCAGAATATAAAAGAAATAATAATGATAATAACAGATTTGTACACATGGCACAATTGCATTTAACGTGTTGTCACATGTTAATGTACATTGCATATAACATGTCACGTGTTAACGTGCATTGCATTTAAAGCATTGTGCCTTGTTAACGTGAGTTGCATTTAACGTGTTGTCACATGTTAATGTACATTGCATATAGCGTGTTGTCACATGTTAATGTACATTTCTTATAACGTGTTGTTACACGTTAACACGTGTTGCATTTAACATGTTGTCACGTGTTAATACGCGTTGCATTCCAATTATTTATATGGGCCTTACACCAAAAAGTTTAAGGCGTGCACAGAATTTTAGAGATGAACTCTGGGGCTACCCCTGCTACCCCTGTCCCTCGTTTTCATATAGGGACTAAAGCCCCGCTCACATGTAGCGACTTATCGCGCGATTTCCGCCGCGATATCGCGCATTTTTGCCGCGCGATATCGCGAGAAGTCGCCGGCTAATGATAGTCAATGGAGCGCGTCGCTCGTCGAAGGTCGCAAGTCGCTTCTACCGGACCCTTTTTTTGGTGTATTTTGCGCGATTTTGATTTTTTTCTATGGAGCCCGACGTAGAAGGTCGCGCTACCATCGCTGGAACGTCGCCACGAAAGTTGCGCTATCCCGGCCGCTGCAAAGGTATGTCGCTACATGTGAATGGGGCCTTAAATAAGAAAGTTATACTCACCCTGATCCTCTGAGGCGGCCGGCTGTTACCGCCTCCTGCTTGTCTCCCCCTCTGCTGCAGCGATGGTATGTCTCTCACGTCCAATAGACTTACGTTCTGTAGCGTAGTGGGAAGGAGGCTCCGGGGGCCGGTCTAAGAGCAAGCCGGCTTTGAGGATGAGATGAGTATAACTTTTAGAAGTAAATGAGCACTTAACCCCTTGCAGTGTGAAGGTAGCCCCACAGTAAGGGGGTAATAACAGCTTTGCCCGGAGTTCTCCTTTAAGCATCACAATGCACGGCAACACAGATCTGTGGGTTTCACTGCTACTCAGATGTGTTAGGAGAGTCCATTGGATGCCATACAGAATGAAGAGCATCACATCATACCAACGCATTACCACATGACAACTGCATGAATCCAGCTGCTGTGACTATGTACACATGTATGTAATGTGTTGTGTGTTGATTCAAGCTTTTTATGTCGCAAAGTTATTGTTTCTTGCCTGAAAAAACAATCATCTCTTGGCATGCTTTGGTTGCGGTCCGCTTTTGGGACAGGAAATAGGGGGAAATGTTTCCTATGGGGGCACAGAGGGGGAGGACCTCTGCCAGGTTTTTGCCATCTGTCTCCTTGTTTTGGAGATTTCCCCAGAGTTTCTGCTTCTATAATTGGTGTCACCGGGACAAGAAATGAGGGGAAATCTTCCTAACATGGGTACAGCTAAAAATACAAACCTGACAGAGGGTCCAGCCCTTCCATACCAAAAGTCTAAGTTTACCTTTCATATTTCGTGTTACATCCATATTCAGGGTATAACATAAAACATGGTCACAATGCCCCCCACTTTCCTGAATTGTGGGGTTCTTCTGCCTGCATTCTTCTGTTGTTGTTTGACATTGACACGGCTGTGCGTGGCTCCACCCACACCGCCACGTCATCCATTCATAGATCCTTTGATAGGATCTGTGATGGAGAAACTACAGTCCCATCAGCTTCTGTGGCAGAGGGAGTGTAGTTCTCAAGGAATATTAGTGCAGTGACATCTTTTCTTCCTCCCTTCCATGTTACTGAATGTCCGTACCTTGGCACAGACATGATTGGGAGGAAGAATCTGCAGGAGCCAGAGCATTGCACCTGCTATCCAATGCACAATAATTATAAATCCACATTTTTTTCTTTCATGAAGAAGTGTGCATATATTATTTTTTTCTTAAAGGAGAACTATGAGGTGAGTGCTTTTCACCCACCTCATAGTTCTAGCCGACCTGTGACAGGCTCCTTGTCACAGGTCGGCTAGAACTATGAGGAGAGTGAAAAGCACTCACCTCATAGTTCTAGCCGACCTGTGACAGGCTCCTTGTCACAGGTCGGCTAGAACTATGAGGAGAGTGAAAAGCACTCACCTCATAGTTCTAGCCGACCTGTGACAGGCTCCTTGTCACAGGTCGGCTAGAACTATGAGGAGAGTGAAAAGCACTCACCTCATAGTTCTAGCCGACCTGTGACAGGCTCCTTGTCACAGGTCGGCTAGAACTATGAGGAGAGTGAAAAGCACTCACCTCATAGTTCTAGCCGACCTGTGACAGGCTCCTTGTCACAGGTCGGCTAGAACTATGAGGAGAGTGAAAAGCACTCACCTCATAGTTCTCCTTTAAAGGTGGAATTTTCCTTTCACCAAATGTAAAGGGACCCTGTCAGGGCCCACCCCTTAACCCAGGTATACTCACCTTCACAGCTGATCTTTACCTGCTGTTGCTCCAGTGCAGGCGCTGCAGAATACTGGTGCTGAGTGGTGACCATACTTATAGGGAGTGATGATGTCACCCCCCTCTATCATGTGACTATGTTTGCACCTATTGATTGGCTGCTTAGCCCGAGCTCAGCAACATGGGAGGGGTTAACATGCTCCCCTGTACCTGCAAGCAAAGGGTGTTTTGTGACAGCTATGACATGCAGGTGCTTGGAAGGTGAATATGAATGGGCCGGGTGGGGTTTAAGGAGACTGAATGGGCATGATGACAGGGTCTTGATAACCAAAGGTTTAGTTGTAGCTCATGGCCGGCCCAATAATGAGGCAGCCTGAGGTGGTTACCTCAGGCGGCATCTCATTGGGTCATTGGGTGGGATGCCGGGCAGAGCAACCTAAGACGCTCTGGCTGGCATCCCGCCCAGCTCACTGATGTCACTGGTTGCCGGAAGATGAGTGGGACGCTCTGGCTGGTGTCCCACCCAGCTCCTGGCAACCAGTGACATCAGTGAGTCGGGCAAAACAGTGAAAAGAGCCCGAGGGTTGGAGATCCTCATCGAGGCCACAGATTAGGGAGTGGGTCGGCGAAGTAAATTTTATTATGAGGAAGGAGGAACTTACGTCTCGACTGTTAGATAGATATCCTGAATTCTTTGAAACCTGGAGCCCTTGGAAAGATTTCTTAACAACTAGCACATTGCAGCAATTCCTATGAGATTAGGTGAAAGAAGTAGAAATATGTTGGAAAGGAAGAATAATATATGAGGAAAATAGAGGAATAAAAGGGAGAAATTATACAATCAGACATTGGTGGGTTTTTTGTTGTTGTTTTTTTTTTGTGGGGGTGTGTTTCTTTTTGGGGGGGTTGTTTTGGTATGAGAGGAGTGAATTAAGGAAAATGACATTTTTTTGTAGCCACCGCATCCCTCTAATAAATAGTAAGGGGTAACAAGTAAACGGAAATGGCATAGGGAGGAAATGTGGGTGGTTATGTTAACATATGTATGTAAGAATTAAGTATATAGTGTGGGATGTTGTAAGTTGTGGTGATGATGAGAAGTAAAAAAAAAAAAAAAGAGCCCGAGGGACCATGCACCACCAGCACCAATATACCCCCTATAACATGCACCACCAGCACTCCCACCTAGGGGCCCGTTCACACTATCCAGTGCGTTCAGGACTAGGTTCCGTGCTATGAATGCACCGGATTGCATGCACGATTTTTTGCGACCGCAGGGCATTGCAGTACCACGCGTTCCGTTGCGGGCATTCATGTCTGCTGTGCCATTGGAATGAATGGCACCACCTCGCCCCATCCGCCCCAGAACATGGGGAGGGTTTGTGTATGTGAACCAGTGCGTTCATGGCATGGAACGGTGCCCTGAACGCACTGGATAGTGTGAACTGGCCCTCAAACAATTCCACCCACCCATGTGTTCTGCTAAAGACTATATCTGGCTGGTGCTCTCGGGGGAATCGGCATTGCATGCAGAGCACATCTCAAGCTCCCAGTGACTACCTGACCTATATACTAACGTTTATTGTACAGGAATCCAAACAATGTCAGTTTTATTGATTGTTTTTGATTCAATATTTATGTTTCTATTTGTGTTGAAAATATATTCTACCTTTTCAGACATCTTAAAGGGTTAAAAGTATGTAAGTGGTAAACCTAGTTTATTAGGGAGTGTGTGGAGTCAAAAAGGACAGGTCTGTCATTTAAAATAAAAGACCAGTTTGGTGACCTCTCCATATTCAGCACCTATAAAAGTCCCGGAAACAAAGTTCCTTCAATAATGCAACTTTAAGAGTTTAAAAGAAAACATTCCACAACGCGGATTGTAAAGGTCACAGTGGATCCAATGACTAACTGCAGGGCAGAGTTCCACCTCCCACACTATTCTGATAGACAGACAAGTGGAGCCGGGACGCCTGTCTCTATACAGGATCTTCTGGATGCACACAAGAATAAATCTTCTTACCATAGTAACCAATCACAATCCTTGTTTAAAATCAAACTCTGCACTACAGATATGACACGAGGAAGCCAACTGGTTGCAGTAAGGAAAGAGATGTTCTTGTTAGCACCCTTTAAATTCATACACCTGAAAGTGACTGGCTAAAGAACAGTGTGAGGGGAATTTATCAAAACTAGAGCAGACAGAATTTATCAAAACTGGAGCAGATGCCCATAGTAACCAATCAGCTTCTCTCTTCAGTTTGTTCAGTTAAGCTTTGAAAATGAAAGCTAGAAGCTGATTGGTTACTGTGGGCAACTGTTCCAGATTGTCTGCTCCAGTTTTGATAAATTCCTCTCTCTTGTTTGCCCACTATCAGCTCAACATTGTCACTGATTCATCATGTTCTAACTTGTCCTAGCAACGGGAATTGATTCGTTGCTAAGGGGGAAATAAAGCCTGTTCAGGCACTCCATATGTGAGTCTCTTCAGATTATTTATTCTGGTTGCTATGGGTTACTGCATTTAGTAATGAATCTGATAACACTGACTCTTGAACAGAAACGTTAATAGATTTAGGACGGCAACATTGTGGACAGTGTGTATGTGTCACCAACGCATGGAGAGGGGCTCCAGGATTTACGGCTGATGTGGAGAAAATATTAGAATGTTCTGGGTCCTGGAGCCCATATATATATATATATACACAGAATATATATGCGCGATGACGTCATCGCGCACGCGCGGCATTATTCTGATACCTGCCAGCAGCCATCTTTGTGATGGACGCTGGCAGAGAGAGGAGGGGGCAGTCACCCGGCGGAATAAGGTATGCCGCCGGGTCCCCTCCTCTCTCCTGATACTATAGGGCGTTCCGTCCATGACCGAGCGCCCGACTCTTCAGAGGGGGGTGACACCAAAATGACTGTCAGTCATTTTGGTGTCACCCCTCCAATGGTGTCGCCCGGGTGCGGGCCGCACCCCCCGCACCCTCCTTGTGACGCCACTGTATATATATATATTTTTTTTGGTGCAGTGATGCATGGGGGGTCTCAGCTGCCATTGGGATGTGCAGGATCCCTTGAGCGTCCCTGTGCCTTTAAGGAGGTTGGACTTCCTCCTGACAAACCTGCACCCAATTTTATCTTCTGCCCCATGTGCTCCAAGATGGAGACTCTCATAGTTTAGAGTTAGGACCGCACTAGAAGGGGTGCCTTGGCGCGGCTGTGCGGCTTTCACATTTTCTGCAGAAGACGTGTATCCAAACCTCTGTTTTTAACCTTAGTGTGAGACAAGTTTTTTTTACATGCTAGCTTGTGAGTGTGCCAGGATAACTTTTTGCTGTTTAACTTAGCTCCAGACATCCTTTCTCAGGAAACCCGCCCCCCTGATCCCTACTGACACACTTCTTGCATGGCAGAATGATGTTGGCTTTAGGAAGATACACAGAGGTTGCTTTTTCTATTTGTTTCCCATTACTGGAGTAAACCATTGAAATAGTGTTTTGGGCTCAGCAGAGCTAACTGCTCTGGTTTATGCTCCCCTATCTGCTGATGACAGTTATTGCAGCACCTTGGTGCGAAATTATGAATTGTTTTGACACACACATACATTTGTTTTTTACAGTAAGTCATTGTTTTGCACCAAGGCGTTGCAATGCCATAAGCACCTGGCGAAGCACCGCGCGCAGTCATGCCACTCATCCATGCACCACTTGAGCCCCGATGGGCTGCTTGAAATGTAAATAATCCACAACCTGATGTTTTAAGCAACAGAATTAAGAAGCCTGTGTCACTCAGCTCACCTAAGCCGCCACTAACAGCTCCAGCTCATAGCCTTAGGTGTTCTTGTCCCCCAGCTGCTTTCCTGGGATTGGCTAAAGGTGGCCATACACTCTACAACCATCGCAAGACTTTAGTCTTGCGATGGTTGTATAGGGATTAAAAAAACGTACGATCTGCCTATCTTGGACAGGCAGATCGCACTCTCGATCATCGCAAGCCCGCCCCCCTGAGGGGCGGGCTTCCGATGACCGCAATGCTGAACGGGCAGTGTGCGCGTGCGCACACCGGCCCGTTCAGCATTTATCTTCCGAGCACCGTTCTAACCAGCCGAGAATCGTACGATTCCCGGCTGGTTTTCGAACATGCTGGTTCGACAGAAGACGTGCGACCGTACAGTAGAAACGGTCGCACGTCTCCGTTCACACTGCTCGATTATCGTACGAAAAACCGATCGCATACGATTATCGTACCATAATCGTGCAGTGTATGGGCACCTTTAGGGGAACCTGCAGCCTGCTGCTCTCTCTATTTATGCCGGGTAGTAATGCCGGAACACAGAGCCCAGGATCTTTTCAAAAACCCTGCCCACTACAAAAATATAACCCGCGTTCAAACCTTCCCACGCTTTCAAGGGCGTTTGCCACGCGTCGCCATTGATTTCAATGGATTCCTGGATGCTCACCAAACGTAGGAAAGTAGTGCATGTAGCAAATTTTACGACGTACATTCGTCACATTTGCTTGGCTGTGTTTGGGGTGCCATTAACTAGTAATGACACTGCAAACGCTTTCTGCGCTTGGAGCGTGTTTTGTGTACGTGTTTCAAAGCATGCACTGTTCTGCACATTTCATGCAGGTTCACGATCGCTGCGGTGGAGGGGAAGAGAGGTGTGTGTGTGTTAAAGTGCAGATCTCATGGGTGCAGTAGATACAGACCAGGGACTGAGCTGAGGGCAAACCTAACTGGTCTCTTCTTCAACACTTCCTATGTGTGCAGGATATCTATGATTTCTAGCAATGTATGTGCTATGGATGGATTATACATTTCATGAAGGATGTTTTCAAGAAGTTTGCGTGTATTTTCTATGCATTCAATGTATTATAGTCTAAAATCAGGCAATTCCTCCAACTTGCTTGCAAGTTCGTTTCCCTACATTTTGGATATGTTGATAATGTGTTCAGTGTGGAATTCATAAATACAAACAGACGGATATAGATCCAGACACGTGTAGACATAATACAAAATGAGGGTATTTTAGAAGTATCGAAATACATTTAGATGTAAAGAAAAGCAAAAGGGAACATAGTACGGAGTACATACACTGACTGGGACCTGGTGATAAAAGGGTTGACATTTAAAACTGGAAATAATAGGTTCTTTGTAACTGTTATATAGGAATGCCCAAAGCAGTAATGATGCAGTTATATTTTCCAGTTGAACACTTTGTACCTTGTCTAAGGCCTCATTCACATGTCATATAAGGTCCAGAATGCAGATTGTTGTCACTTGGGACAGATGACTGGCCCTGGATGCAATCTGTCGGTGTTCAGGGCCAGTCATCTGTTCCTAGCTGCAGGTACCTGCTGGATTTGCAGATACATGCAAACAGTGGCAGACAGACAGACAGCCACAAAAAGCTACAGCACCTGTCAGTCTGTCATTGCTTTGTACTGTACAAGCTTTCCCACCACAGCTGTTCTCATACAGCCGATTCCTGCCACAGGAATCCACTGTCTGGATCTTATAGGATGTGTGAATGATGCCTAAGGTATATAAAAAAAAAAGTTTTACTCACTGGCGGGGTATAACTTAAGAGCCTGTATTGGCGAGTTTTGGGTTTTGTCAATGACATCAGATTGACTTCAGTTTGAGACGCTTCAGAGGTCATTCAGAATTCATGGACGTGCATTTGACCTGCAGTTGATCTCCTTCTGACTCGCATTTGACCTACATCACATAGGCAAATAGGCAACGTAGATTTAAACCCAACCATTCAATCACACTTAAGCTTTAAAGAGGAACTCTGGGTAAAAACTTACCCTTGCAATGGGGCTGCCCGGCACTGAAAAGGTAAAGTACTGGTTTTGTTTAGGGGGCTCAAATACAACTGCAATACTCACCTGATCCTTGGTCCCACTGGCTCCCTCCAGGTTGCTAGACCGGTCACCGCAGCTTCTTCACCCCTGGGCTCCAGCAGTCTAAGAACCACTGATGTCATCAGGTCTTATGCAGGTTCATTGATCTGCATTAGACTCAGGGCCTGTTCACATGAGATCAGGTCCTGATCAGGTGCGGATCTGCAGACTGATGCAGTGCGTTTTGGCCGCGTTTTTGATGGGTTCCAGTAAAAAAAGAAAAATTTTTTTTTTTTTGCTGGAGTGGGGCTGTTAAGGTGCCCATACACTGTACGATTCTTGTACGAAAATCCCGCGATCGTACGAGAATCGTACAGTGTATGGAAGGCGTGCGACCGTTTCTACTGTAAGGTCGCACGTCTTCCGTCGAACAAGCAGGCTTGAAAACCCGCCGAGAATCATACGATTCTCGGCGAGTTAGTGGCCTGCTTGTTCGACAACTGCCGAATGGGCCGGTGTTCGCACGCGCACACTGCCCGTTTGCAGCGATCTGAAGCCCGCCCCTCACTGCGGTCATCGGAAGCCCGCCCCTCAGCGGGGCGGGCTTTCGATGATCGCAAGTACGATCTGCCCGTACAAAATGTGACATGCAGTATTTTTCTGTCGTAACCTGAACGGACTGCGCACGTGAGAACTGTCGCCCATAAAACACATAGGGATACATTGGGATGCATTTTGAGTGCAGCTGCGTACGGATCCGATCAGCACACAAAACGGACATCGTGTGAACAGGCCCTGAGGATGCCGAGGGACATTTCTGGAGCAGAGAGACATGGGCACTGACCGCTACAGATGTATTTGAGCCCCCTAGGCGAAAGGAGCACTTAACCCTTGCAGTGCAGGGATAGCCCCACTGCAAGGGTAAGTTTTTTTCTTCACCTGGATTTCTTCTTTAACATACTAAAATTGTTTAATAAGTTGTTTTCAATCTTAAAATCTGCAATGTTCTTTAAAAGAATAGGTAGTGATCCTGCAATGAAGGTCCTTGTTCAGGCAATTTTTATTATGGGGTGACAACTGTCTCCCTGTTGTACTCTTGTGTTGTTATTCTGTCACATACACCCCTGGTGGAGACTATGAGTGGCAATTCTAACACACATTGCACAGGCATAGTCCACTGTTGTCATTATCAGGAAGCCAGTCCAAAGTTAATGATTGGCAGCCTACTGCATGCAGCCAGAAACTGGCTGAAAGAGGCCGGAGGAAATCAGCAGCAAAGAGATGTGAAAAGGGATGAAAAAAAGGTGACATCAGTATTTTGTGCACTACATGGCACCCTGTTTCATGTACTTTAAACTTGGGCAGGAGTCAAGGCCATGTGTATAGCCTGGCCCAGCATCCAAGGAACTCCACAGGGACTAAAGGATGATTTTAAAGACTAATACTATGTAACTATGTAATACAGGTTTTCTGCAACTCCCGGTCCCTTCAGTGCAGTACTGTTGTTACCTTAGAACATTTTAGGCCAGGTCAGATTCACTTTACACATAGGCCGACAGGAGAACTCGCTCCTTCATTTCACAGATTACATATAAAAATAGTTCCGGTTGCCTTGGTATGCAGACACCTTGATAAGAGCCATATCTTTAGTCTACATTCAGCTTCACCTCTGTAATATTTCCATAGGCAGCATTTTGTCGCTAAAAGAATATACTGAATAATCAATAACAGTTTAAACATTTTCATTGGAAAAAGTCACACAAATATAAAGCCAAACCTGAAAAATACACAAATTTCACACCATCCGGCCGATTTGAAACCCAAATGCACCTAAAAGTCCTCTTTTTGTATTGAATAGTGCAGGGTGATATAGTGCAAATGGGCTGCAGACGTGTTAGTTCTACATGGTAAGAAAAATCGTGAAAAGACCAAACCCTTTAAAAAAAATGGCACACCTACTGTGCTGGTATTTCGTTGCTGAAAAGGTAACAACTCTACGTGTTACAGAGACACTAAGTACTTAAATGGGTATGGAGGCAGAGACAGAAAAAACTTGATAGAGGTTCTTACTTTTTCCCACTCTTCAAAACTAAAAATGAATAATACTGCTCAAAGGGCAAGGCTGCAATACTCATATTAACCAACCACAGATCAGCATTAGGTGGGCATACCAAGAAAGGTTCATTTCTGATTAAGGAATATACGTTTGATACGTGGGTGGCCCTGCTGACACACGCCCGGCTCGACAAAAGTTAATTTTTCAATCGACTTTTGCTGAAGGAGCCGTGTGGACTGCAGTCACTATTTTGGTATCGTGACAGTAGCGGGTGCCACCTGTCAAAATAGCAGACAGGGGAGATTCCTTCATCCATGCTCGTCAGCGGCTGAAGGAGAGGAATCTAACAGTGTATGGCCAGCTTTAGATTACTGCACAGAACATCAGTGGCCTTTTCAGTGTATTATTTAAAGTGGACCATTACCTCTGTAATGACTTG
>NW_017306490.1:1521746-1531708 GCF_000935625.1 Nanorana parkeri
TATGTCCCCCCCACCCGCAAGCACGACATCCCCCCCACCCACACCTCCTGGTATACTGATGCCATGCATCCCAGAAGGCTTCTGACAATCTCCGCTGCACTACGCATGCGCCGTGTTGTGTAAGCAGGTGCCAGCTGCAAAAACCGGGAAGAAACAACCAGGCCTCTAATGATGATATTATTATTATTATTATTATACAGTATTTATATGACACTAAACATTTACACAGCGCTTTACAATATAAGGAAGACAGTAATGTTACAATGTACATCAAGACAAGATGGTTAGGAAAGATGGTGATGTGGGACCCGGTGTGCTACAACTGATCAGTGGTTTACACAAGACAGCACTGGTTTCATTGGACCCGTGAATTTGTTTTTTTGAGGGCAACCCAGAGGACAAGGTAAAAAGGGGGAGAGCGGGAAAAAATATAAAGGGGGAAGTGACGTTCCTCTTTATCTAGCAGCTTTACTGTATATGATTTGGAGGACCTCAGCAGTTAGGTATAAGGGTTCTTGTAGAACTACATTTATCAGCATCCCCTAGTAGCCCAAAGAGCCACTTGACGGCCTTAGATATCTTCTAGCTGTGTAGAAGAAGAGAGTGAACTGCTAAAAAGTATTGAACTACTACAGCCACATTTAAGAAGATATCATGCGTTACGC
The DNA here is from genome assembly GCF_000935625.1 of Nanorana parkeri. Taxonomy (NCBI): domain Eukaryota; kingdom Metazoa; phylum Chordata; class Amphibia; order Anura; family Dicroglossidae; genus Nanorana; species Nanorana parkeri. The sequence continues at coordinate 1,522,412 of NW_017306490.1, forward strand.
CTTTACTTACCTAGTCAGGGAATAAATACAGCAGGAGGGTTTTCTATCTGGAATGAGTCTTATAAAGACAGTGCAAAGTTGAGGGTTGAATTCGGCTCTGCTGTCTGGCGTGCCACTTGTTGCTCAGTGTTGTGGGTGGGCATCGCTTCGTAAGAGGGGGGCTTTTGGTTGCCACGGACACCCAGGATTTAAAAAGAAGTTGGTGACCAATCAGAAAAGAAGTGAGTGTGTGAGTTTGTACTTGTGTGGGGGACAACAATGTCTGCAGGAGGATGGATGATGAGAGTGGAGGAGGGTAAGGGGGCACTGTGAAAAGGTCTAGGGTAAAGGTCCTGCAAACCAAAAGCATCAAAGCATTAGAAGAGAATGAAGTCAGAGATAAGAGAAGCGAACAGAAACTTTCCTGTAAATGTGACAGAACATTCCTGGAACTGCTACAAAGCCAAAATAAAATGGAAATAATAAGTGGAAGATATCAGAATAACATTAGAATGCTATAAAGATATTATGTTTGGTGTGCAGCCAGCTTTTTACGCTATGTGAGCCAACGTTTATGGCAAGACTAAAACAGACGGGGGAATTTATCAAAACTGGAGCAGACAAAACTTGGAGTGCATGGCAACCAATCAGCTTCCCTCTTCAGTTTGTTCAGTTGAGATTTGAAAATGAAAGATAGAAGCTGATTGGTTGCAGTGCACAGATTTTGTCTGCCCCAGTTTTGATAAATTCCCTTCACAGTAGTTTGTGTCCTTGTTGCAGGTTTCCGCTTACTTCCTGTCTGGTGAAATTGTTGTCACCAGGACAGCAATTGAGGAAAAATCTTTCTAATGGAGTTTTGTAGTAAAAACCTGACATAACCTGTAATCATTCCACGCTCTAAGGCCTTGTTCACACCAAATGCAGAGCAGATCCGGTCAGGTTTCTGCACACGCAGTGCAGTGGGTTGTGCCGCCATTTTGATGCGTTTTTGATGCGTTCCGGGCCGTTTTTTGGTTTAAAAAAAAAAATGTTTACGTTTAACATGGGCTTTCAGGCACTTGCATGCGTTTTTGCCGCGTTTTTGCGTTTTGATGCGTTTTTGATGCGTTCCAGAGCAGGTAAAATAGGGCTTGCCGGAGTTTTTTCACCTGCTCTGGATCTGCTCTGGATCTGCACGCTGCAATGTGAACTGGAGCTCAAAATACCATAGGAATACATTGGACGCAGTTTTGATCCGGTCTGCACCTGGTCTGCTCTGGATCTGCTCCGCGCTTGGTGTGAACAAGCCCTAAAACTAGAATGTTGCTAATATACTGTATATTTTTATGGCCCCTTAAAGGAAACCCGGCCTGTGCTTTGGCCGTGCACCTCTCCTCCCCACTTTCCTTATACATACCTTCCCTTCGCTCCACCGTTGTTTTGTTTTACCACAGAAACAAAGAGAAGAATCCCTGTGTAAGCTTCAAGTCAAACTTACACAGGGCTAAAGACTCTCTTCTGTCTCCACATGAAAACAGTGGAACCCGGCAATAGGCTGCTCAGATATCCAACGCCACATGGCTGTGGGAAGGAGAGGTAGTTCCTTGCTTTTCCCCTACCTGTAGGTAGGACCTGACCGAGGGTTAGGCAGAAGAGGTGGCCACCTTGGGTGCTACAGCTGAAGGGGGAACAGAGGTGTGTTCATTTCCTTAGCCAAGCGCTGAGTAGCTGTTCTGCAGCACTGCAGTTCTCTGCAGCACTGCAGTTCGCTGCAGCAGCTTCACTGAACGCTTCAGGTGCGCAGTGCTAAGCAAAATGGCAGAGGATAATATTTTTGACTAATAAATATCATTTTCCAATTAATATTTGGTGTGCTCGTCCACCAAAACATTTAATTGTAGGTTCCTACACTGAATTGTGATTTCCTCCATCAGGGTTCAGGCACCTTTCTCCAGCGCTGCCAGGTGTGCCCACAGTTAAAATGGCAACTTGTGCTCTGGCCCCACCTCTCTGTCATACTCAGCACTCTGCATCCAAATTCACTTAGCTTTGTTGAGTGCTAACTTGCAGTACAGCGTTCAGTGGCGGTTTGCTAACTCAGCACTTGCAGCAGCTGAGCAACTGAACACGCCTGAGGATCTGCATCCTATGCTGCTGAAGAAATTCACAGCTAATGGAGGACTTTGGCCTTTTCGCCTTGGGCGCTATAAGAGCTTGTCACGCCACTGCCTGGAGTACTGGGATCTCTCTTCTCTCCAGGAGGATAAATCCAAAAATGTCATCCATACCACTCACTTACATTTGGTGTGCTCGTCCACCAAAACATTTAATTGTAGGTTCCTACACTGAATTGTGATTTCCTCCATCAGGGTTCAGGCACCTTTCTCCAGCGCTGCCAGGTGTGCCCACAGTTAAAATGGCAACTTGTGCTCTGGCCCCACCTCTCTGTCATACTCAGCACTCTGCATCCAAATTCACTTAGCTTTGTTGAGCGCTAACTTGCAGTACAGCGTTCAGTGGCGGTTTGCTAACTCAGCACTTGCAGCAGCTGAGCAACTGAACACGCCTGAGGATCTGCATCCTATGCTGCTGAAGAAATTCACAGCTAATGGAGGACTTTGGCCTTTTCGCCTTGGGCGCTATAAGAGCTTGTCACGCCACTGCCTGGAGTACTGGGATCTCTCTTCTCTCCAGGAGGATAAATCCAAAAATGTCATCCATACCACTCACTTACATTTCCAGAAGTCACAGATTTCCTGTTCTGAGGAAAGTGAAATCCAGTACTGTACTTCACAAATCTGTGTTACATGCAGTGCTTTATGCACTTCCCTGATGCATACAGTATAGTCCACCATTCCCGTCTCTATGCCTGATGCCTCTCTATTATATACAGTGGATAAGGCCTCTTAATTACATGCAGTGTCTCATTGACCATTTTCAAATGACACACATTTGCTAGTAATAAAGTTGGGCAAATTGATCTGCTCAAACTGTGCTTAGTCCCTTGTGACATGCATTGCCTTGTGTGATATTATACTTTTCCCCAGGTCCTACTTGCCCTTCCCACAGGGCACCCTTCGGGTGACAAAGCTGCACCTCCATAGATACAGTACAGTGAGTGAGTGTTGTCACAGGAAGTGTGTTATTGGCAGAATCACCAAGTAATGATCCTTCACAGCCAGTGACTGCTGACATTTGCATCCATGTTGTCTCAGGATCCCATTGTACATACTTGTATTTTTCCTTTTATGTCAGACATCTTCCTGTCCTACTTTCTGCTACTAGTTAATGGATCACAGGTGCAATGCCCAGGCTCCTGTAGACTATTCCCCCAGCTCCAGGTCCGTACAGAGATCCTTACCTTACGTTATGGGGCTGGAGGAAGTTGTTAACAGAATACAAATGCAGGGACGTCACAGATCTTGTGCTCCACTGAGAACTACTAGTCCCTCTGCCCTAGTAGCAGACGAGACTTGTATGTTTTTATCCACAGATGTCATCAGAGGCGGCTCTAGACTTTGTGAGGCCTTAGGCGAAACTCAAAACGTGAGACCCCCACCAGCACAAGGGGCGAAGGGGGTTCTTCACAGTAAGATCAGTTAAAAGGTTATTGGCCTCCTCCAAAGCCTCTGCAAGTCCATGGTACCGGGCGGGCTCTTTCTGTGCAGAGAAGGAAGTGGTGCTGCTGGCACCCCATTCTCCCTGTGAGGCAGTGACAGATGGGGGGGGGCGGAACTTGTGTGGAGGCTGCGGGCACCCCATTCTCCCCGCGAGGCCGGTGTTCTGTCGACACGGCAGTGGCCGATGGAGAGGGGGCGGGGCTTGTCCTGAGGCCGCGGGCACCGACCCCATTCTCCCCGCGATGCCGGCTGTGGCAGATGGGGAGGGGGCGGGGTTTGTCCTGAGGCTGCGGGCACCGACCCTATTCTCCCCGCGAGGCCCGCAGTGGCAGATGGGGAGTCGGCAGGGCTTGTCCTAAAGCTGCGGACACCCCATTCTCCCCGCTGTGGCAGATGGGGAGGGGGCGGGGTTTGTCCTGAGGCTGCGGGCACCGACCCTATTCTCCCCGCGAGGCCCGCAGTGGCAGATGGGGAGTCGGCAGGGCTTGTCCTAAAGCTGCGGACACCCCATTCTCCCCGCAGTGGCAGATGGGGAGGGGGCGGGGCTTGTCCGGAGGCTGCGTCCGGTGTTTGATCGATCACCGGCACCCCATTCTCCCCGCGAGGCCCGCAGTGGCAGATGGGGGAGGAGCGGGGATTTGCAGAGGCCGCGGGCGCCGCATTCTGCCCGCTTGGAAATCGTTGCAGCTAAAATCTGCAGAGGCGAGTTAGGCGGCCGCGAGGCCCTCGTAAGCGCGAGGCCTTAGGCGACCGCCTAACTCGCCTAATTAGAGAGCCGCCTCTGGATGTCATTGTTAAGCAGGTAGGGTCACTCATAGCCACGCCAAATTCAAAAATATACAGAAGTCTGCCAAGAGAAGCATCTCACAGTTCAGGTAAGTGAGGGGGAGCTGCTGGTTGAGCAGCAAACCCTAAACCTATTTTTGGTCCCTTCAACAATACATTTGGAAGGTAAATAGGCGGTGTAGTACTCTGTGTCTCATCAATGTGATTTAATCCCTTGCCGTCCTCCCAATGTAAAAATACGGGTGGACGCCGGATGTTTCCCGGCGTTTGGACGTACATGTATGTGATTTCTTTTCTACTCACGTGCACCCCCTAGCAGGCGTGTGAGCTAGCGGAATCCCACCGAGAGTCTAGACAGCCGTTAACGGCTGTTATATACAAGCGTTTGGTCGGCTCTACAGCCGACCAATCGCTTGTATAACCATGCACAGTGTGGCCTCCCCTCCTCTGCTGCTGTGCCCCCCCTGTGCTGCCGCTGCCGGTTATCCCAGGTTTCGATGTGCCCCTGCAGGCTCGGGACCAGCACAGCAGCTGCCTGTACAGAGAATGGAGGAGAGATCACATTCCCCCACCACTGATCTCTCCTCCTCTCTCTCTAAAGGCGGAAGCGATGTGTATTATTACACCACTTCTGCCTTTAGCTGTCATTTCTCTGGCTGCTATAGCTAGAAAAGAAGCTGGTGAAGCAGATCTCTGCTTCATCAGCTTCTTTGGAGGGTCCCGAGGTAACATTAGGGATCTTAGAGACACCTGATGTCTCCATGAAGAGATGACCTGTCATTGCATTTTGGCTATCACATAGGGGGCTTCTAGATAAGTGTAGAAAAAAAAAAAGTTTAAAAAAAATTAAAGTCTCACATTAAAAAATAAATAAAAAACAGCAAAAAGAAATGTAAGGCTCCCACGTGCACGCACTTATAAATGTAAATACACGTCGGGTGTGTCTACGTGCGAAAACAACGATTACACCACACATGTTACATATCGCCGCGAACGTCGTAGTGTGAGCAATACTTTTAGGGCCAATAATCACTAATAAGCTGATGAGCGGTAAAAGCTTTTAAAGCATCGCCTATAGGCCAATTTTGGGTATGGTAGTTTTTTACGATTTCGCAGGTGCATACAATTTTGAAGCTTGACATGTTTGGTTTCTATGTACCCAACGTGACCCCGTCTTTTATATTTTACCCAAAAATTGCGTACTAATAAATGTTTTAAAACATTACATCGGGAAAACTGTTTTGTTTTTTGAATTTTCTGAACTTTTTTCATTATATAGTAAAAAACTAAAACCCCAGTGGTAACTAAATACCACCAAAAGAAAGCTCTATGTGTCCCCAAAAAATGGTATAACATTTATTTCAGTACAGCATTGCATGACTGAATAAATGTCAGTACTGCAGAGCTGAATACTGAAGAATGGCCTGGCCAAGAAGAGGCCTTAACCAGGGCCGGCCTTAGGGGTGTGCGAGCCGTGCGGCCGCACAGGGCGCCATGGCAACAAAGGCGCCGTGCGGCCGTCACAGCTCGTCCTGTGGGCTGCTTCTCTCCCCCTCACCGCTGGCCATCCGATAACGCCCTGGACTTAACACCCCGGTCAGCAAGTGGTTAACATCCTTTCTTGATGTCTGAAGAACATGAACTGTTGGTGGAAGTACTCAATATTATTCCTATATAACAAAAGAGAAATAATGGAAGGAAAAGCAGATATTTGTGAAGTAGAAGTCTAAAGTGCTGAAAGCGTAATGAGTGAGTGTGCAATGTGTCAATGAAAAAGTCCTAGTTACAGATAAGGGCCATACAAATATGCTCCTCTGCTATAGTAACCCAGTGATTAGACAGTCCATAGGGAGTTTATGGATGTACAGTATATCTCCCCTTGCACTCTAAAATCAACATCCCTTTTATGTGTAATTTACAAATGCATACATGAACAAGGGATTTTGTTCCCGACCACTTAAGAACAGCAGTAATTTGGCAGTAGTAGGTAGGGGAAGGGTGGTCATACATAATACAACCTGATTGCACAACCTCCGGTATAATTTCCTTTAACTTCACCAAACAATCTATTCAATGTATGTTAAACCAAGTAGGTATTTGCACTACATACATGTTGGTAGATGTACAGTAAATTTGTGGGTCAGCTCTACAGCGCAGGAAAAAAACAAGTCACTGGCACACCAAAATCCTTAATCAATATGTCTTTACTGATGCATAATCCAAGTATCACATAGTCGCAATGTTTTGGGGCCACAGAGGGTCCCTTCATTAGGCAAAATAGTGTGATGACCCTACAGCGCAGGTCGTCTGTCTTTTTCAGTCATAGTTGTTAATTAGAGCTTGTGTATACGGGAGCATTTACATTTCCTGTTGTTTTGGTACACTACGTTTTACATACACAGCTGACAAATCCCATTGCTCTACTGTATATAAGCAAGATTTGAACCTCCATGCACATATGAAGCTGCCTCCAGTACACATTAAAGGAAGCTGAATGTTGCCTCTCCATGTGTACTGATCATATGATCCTCACTTAGGCCCCCTTTTAGACCTAAGCGTACGTGGTGTGCATATTGGAGTATTGCACCTGTTAACGTGCGTTGCATTAAAGGGTATCTATGGTCAAAACCGAAAAATAAATATGTATTTCTATATTGAATTTCCATAAGTTCTGTCCCACTTCTAAAAACTAGGGATGCACCGTTATTGACACTAGTATTGGTGCAGATACCGATTATTTGGGCGAGTACTTGCCCCGTGAACATGCAGGAAAAGAGATGTACAGCACATTGGCAATGCAGGAAGTTGTTGAAATTGATGGACAGACGGAAGGCAGCACTGCATAAAAAGGATTTTTTTTATTGCATTATCAAAAAACTGCCGTGTGGGCCGCCTGGGTCACTATGGTATTGCAGGCTGACGGCTGTCACTGGCGGCTGTGAGGAGGATTGCACCGCTGCCCAGATCACAGACAAACTGTCAGTGATCTGGACAGCGGTGCGTTCCTCCTCACAGCTGCTGCTGAGTCAGCAATAGCCTGCAGAGGAGGAAGCGGGGCCTGGCCTCGGCAGCGGAGGAGGTGGGGCCCAGCGGTGGTGTAGGAGGACTCCGCCAGCGACCGAGGAGGAGGCAGGGCACAGTGGTGGAGTAGGCTGACAGCGGATCGGGGCTGACAGGTAAGAGGTTTGCAGGGGTGTGACCAGCCCACCTTAGACCCTGCAGAGCCCACCATAAAGAGTCTATGGCTGTGTGGGATTGCAGGTGAGCTCTGCAAGGGGCGTAACTAGAAATCACAGGGCCCCATACAAAATTTTGCTATGGGGCCCTGTGATTTCTAGTTACGCCCCTGCTTGGCACCTACTTTTCTTGTTTGTTGGGGTGTCATTTAGAATGGCAGCAGAATGGATCTGATAGTGGTGTTGTAGTTGCAGCATTTTATGTTTGTTGGGGTGTCATTCAGAATGGCAGCTGCAATACATGGATCTGATGGCGGCGTTACAGTTGCAGCATTTTTTTGTTTGTTGGGGTGTCATTCAGAATGGCAGCTGCAATACATGGATCTGATGGTGCTGGTATAGTTGCAGCATTTTATGTTTGTTGGGGTGTCATTCAGAATGGCAGCTGCAATACATGGATCTGATGGTGGTGGTATAGTTGCAGCATTTTATACCTATGGGCACAGGCAATGTAGAACACTGCAACAGAAGTGAAGGGCTGACTGCATCTCCATGTAGCAACATGGATGCGACAAATACTGCTGGTTCATGCGCAGAGCTGTATCTACTTTACAGCAGGTTAAAAACATACTTAGTTACCTTATATGTTAATGTGTTATTAATAATTTGTTGATTCCACTGATCTTTAAATGTACAACTCCCTATATAATAAAAACTGCCACCAATGTTGACATAGTGACAAGGAAAAAGAGGATCATCTTTGATTCCTGTTACTCGTATACTACAGTCAGATTGGGTCATGTGCTCATCTGCGGACCTTATTTACTAATGGCTGGATGAGGTCATTCATAATCTTACCACAGTAATAACTTAGAGTTGTCCTAGAAAGGCAAACATTGCCTGTGAACAAACTGCTTGCAACATCCATCTCTCTGTTGGTTCAGTGACCAGCTACAGTAACTAACGTCGAATAGCAGGTGCAATACATGTGGAAAATAGGTAATTGATGATATTGATGATGAATGATCCTTTAAATTACAGCATTTACATGTAAATCTAGGGGTTTCTTTCTCTATAAACCAAATGTACCATATATAATAATAATAGTAATAATAATAATAATAGCCATAATAATAATTATATAGGGGTCTAGATACTGCTTTCACTCAAGTTTAACAAGTTTAAGCATTTTTCTAATAAAAACATGTGAATTTTGGGTAAAAACATTGATGAATTTACCCCATAATATAAATAAGCATAAGAGGAGCTGTTAAACTTATCAAATCTTTTTTTTCTTTTTAAATCCGGATATTCTGCTATGGTAGCAATTTCATAAACTCCTGCAACAAGCAAAGTGTACCGCTCTCCAAAACAATTGAGAAAACAAATTTGCATGAAACGGCTTCTTATTCCAATGACTGAAAGTATGACATGACATGTCTTTGCAAATTAATTTTCTAATGCAAATTAAAGTAAACATATACTATTCATTTTACATGAATAGTATATTTTAAACAAAGGAGGCCGTGGGCATCGTGTTGAGTTAAAAGAGAACTATGGGTAAATGTTTTTCAGCATAGTTCCCTTTAGGGTCACGGGAGGACATATACTAACCTCCTCCCGTGACCCAAAGCTCAGTATATCGCGGGTTATACTGAGAGCACCGCAGCCGGAAAGGATCCTGACAATACCGTCTGGATCCACCCAGCTGCGTGAGTGACAGCAGGCTCTGCCTATCTAGAGGCAGAGCCAGCTGT
>NW_017306490.1:1533502-1535449 GCF_000935625.1 Nanorana parkeri
CTGGTGGCCAACATGGCCGCCGCACATTCTCAAACAAATTATTATTATGTGTCTGAATACATTTCTCGTATATTCGGACATATAGTAATTCATTAATTTACACGTAGTCCGGGGTCTGTGTTCTGTTTTTTATTTTTACTTTTCTAGATGCACTTACTTGAAAAAAGGGGTCTGCATGACATCCTGACACTTTATTTTTATAGACTCTATTGTAGTTTGACATTTATTGTTTTCCTTCTGTTGTTTTATTTGATAAGAATACTTCTATTGTGCCTACAAGTTTAATACCTTTGAATAAAAGTTTTATTTTTATCACACTTTTTAATATGTTTCTTTGCGGCTTAACAAAATAGGAGTCTTTAAATGGTGCATATATTGGGGAAAATGGGTGTGGTTACGTGGCGTGGCCACTAAAGGGTGTGGCCACTGAGGGGCGCTGTAAAGCTTTCTCACACAGGGCGCCTAAAGGCCTAAGGCCCGCCCTGGACTTAACACCCCGGTCAGCAAGTGGTTAACATCCTTTCTTGATGTCTGAAGAACATGAACTGTTGGTGGAAGTACTCAATATTATTCCTATATAACAAAAGAGAAATAATGGAAGGAAAAGCAGATATTTGTGAAGTAGAAGTCTAAAGTGCTGAAAGCGTAATGAGTGAGTGTGCAATGTGTCAATGAAAAAGTCCTAGTTACAGATAAGGGCCATACAAATATGCTCCTCTGCTATAGTAACCCAGTGATTAGACAGTCCATAGGGAGTTTATGGATGTACAGTATATCTCCCCTTGCACTCTAAAATCAACATCCCTTTTATGTGTAATTTACAAATGCATACATGAACAAGGGATTTTGTTCCCGACCACTTAAGAACAGCAGTAATTTGGCAGTAGTAGGTAGGGGAAGGGTGGTCATACATAATACAACCTGATTGCACAACCTCCGGTATAATTTCCTTTAACTTCACCAAACAATCTATTCAATGTATGTTAAACCAAGTAGGTATTTGCACTACATACATGTTGGTAGATGTACAGTAAATTTGTGGGTCAGCTCTACAGCGCAGGAAAAAAACAAGTCACTGGCACACCAAAATCCTTAATCAATATGTCTTTACTGATGCATAATCCAAGTATCACATAGTCGCAATGTTTTGGGGCCACAGAGGGTCCCTTCATTAGGCAAAATAGTGTGATGACCCTACAGCGCAGGTCGTCTGTCTTTTTCAGTCATAGTTGTTAATTAGAGCTTGTGTATACGGGAGCATTTACATTTCCTGTTGTTTTGGTACACTACGTTTTACATACACAGCTGACAAATCCCATTGCTCTACTGTATATAAGCAAGATTTGAACCTCCATGCACATATGAAGCTGCCTCCAGTACACATTAAAGGAAGCTGAATGTTGCCTCTCCATGTGTACTGATCATATGATCCTCACTTAGGCCCCCTTTTAGACCTAAGCGTACGTGGTGTGCATATTGGAGTATTGCACCTGTTAACGTGCGTTGCATTAAAGGGTATCTATGGTCAAAACCGAAAAATAAATATGTATTTCTATATTGAATTTCCATAAGTTCTGTCCCACTTCTAAAAACTAGGGATGCACCGTTATTGACACTAGTATTGGTGCAGATACCGATTATTTGGGCGAGTACTTGCCCCGTGAACATGCAGGAAAAGAGATGTACAGCACATTGGCAATGCAGGAAGTTGTTGAAATTGATGGACAGACGGAAGGCAGCACTGCATAAAAAGGATTTTTTTTATTGCATTATCAAAAAACTGCCGTGTGGGCCGCCTGGGTCACTATGGTATTGCAGGCTGACGGCTGTCACTGGCGGCTGTGAGGAGGATTGCACCGCTGCCCAGATCACAGACAAACTGTCAGTGATCTGGACAGCGGTGCGTTCCTCCTCACAGCTGCTGCTGAGTCAGTAATAGCCAGCAGC
>NW_017306490.1:1535510-1537353 GCF_000935625.1 Nanorana parkeri
AGGACTCCGCCAGCGACCGAGGAGGAGGCAGGGCACAGTGGTGGAGTAGGCTGACAGCGGATCGGGGCTGACAGGTAAGAGGTTTGCAGGGGTGTGACCAGCCCACCTTAGACCCTGCAGAGCCCACCATAAAGAGTCTATGGCTGTGTGGGATTGCAGGTGAGCTCTGCAAGGGGCGTAACTAGAAATCACAGGGCCCCATACAAAATTTTGCTATGGGGCCCTGTGATTTCTAGTTACGCCCCTGCTTGGCACCTACTTTTCTTGTTTGTTGGGGTGTCATTTAGAATGGCAGCAGAATGGATCTGATAGTGGTGTTGTAGTTGCAGCATTTTATGTTTGTTGGGGTGTCATTCAGAATGGCAGCTGCAATACATGGATCTGATGGCGGCGTTACAGTTGCAGCATTTTTTTGTTTGTTGGGGTGTCATTCAGAATGGCAGCTGCAATACATGGATCTGATGGTGCTGGTATAGTTGCAGCATTTTATGTTTGTTGGGGTGTCATTCAGAATGGCAGCTGCAATACATGGATCTGATGGTGGTGGTATAGTTGCAGCATTTTATACCTATGGGCACAGGCAATGTAGAACACTGCAACAGAAGTGAAGGGCTGACTGCATCTCCATGTAGCAACATGGATGCGACAAATACTGCTGGTTCATGCGCAGAGCTGTATCTACTTTACAGCAGGTTAAAAACATACTTAGTTACCTTATATGTTAATGTGTTATTAATAATTTGTTGATTCCACTGATCTTTAAATGTACAACTCCCTATATAATAAAAACTGCCACCAATGTTGACATAGTGACAAGGAAAAAGAGGATCATCTTTGATTCCTGTTACTCGTATACTACAGTCAGATTGGGTCATGTGCTCATCTGCGGACCTTATTTACTAATGGCTGGATGAGGTCATTCATAATCTTACCACAGTAATAACTTAGAGTTGTCCTAGAAAGGCAAACATTGCCTGTGAACAAACTGCTTGCAACATCCATCTCTCTGTTGGTTCAGTGACCAGCTACAGTAACTAACGTCGAATAGCAGGTGCAATACATGTGGAAAATAGGTAATTGATGATATTGATGATGAATGATCCTTTAAATTACAGCATTTACATGTAAATCTAGGGGTTTCTTTCTCTATAAACCAAATGTACCATATATAATAATAATAGTAATAATAATAATAATAGCCATAATAATAATTATATAGGGGTCTAGATACTGCTTTCACTCAAGTTTAACAAGTTTAAGCATTTTTCTAATAAAAACATGTGAATTTTGGGTAAAAACATTGATGAATTTACCCCATAATATAAATAAGCATAAGAGGAGCTGTTAAACTTATCAAATCTTTTTTTTCTTTTTAAATCCGGATATTCTGCTATGGTAGCAATTTCATAAACTCCTGCAACAAGCAAAGTGTACCGCTCTCCAAAACAATTGAGAAAACAAATTTGCATGAAACGGCTTCTTATTCCAATGACTGAAAGTATGACATGACATGTCTTTGCAAATTAATTTTCTAATGCAAATTAAAGTAAACATATACTATTCATTTTACATGAATAGTATATTTTAAACAAAGGAGGCCGTGGGCATCGTGTTGAGTTAAAAGAGAACTATGGGTAAATGTTTTTCAGCATAGTTCCCTTTAGGGTCACGGGAGGACATATACTAACCTCCTCCCGTGACCCAAAGCTCAGTATATCGCGGGTTATACTGAGAGCACCGCAGCCGGAAAGGATCCTGACAATACCGTCTGGATCCACCCAGCTGCGTGAGTGACAGCAGGCTCTGCCTATCTAGAGGCAGAGCCAGCTGTGCCTGCCCCCCT
>NW_017306490.1:1537386-1569212 GCF_000935625.1 Nanorana parkeri
AATCCAATAAACCGATGCTTCCACGTTCACTATAGTGCTCATAAACACTCACCAGATCCAGCTGAGGAGATAGCACGGAAAAGAATTCCTCTTTCTCTCCTCTAGACTAGTAAAATCTCCACATTGCAAACACTTATGTTCTCTCACGATACAATGTTCATCAAATGTATTTCTGTGTCAATGTATCCATTATCCTTCAAATACCAGCTCCATTTCTCTCCTTTGTAAAACCTCAATCTCTGTATCACAGCTTCACTAATTAGCGGTGAGCGTAGAACTTTTCACAGAGACGGATAACAATCAGTATATAGCTCCCTAAAAGACAAGTTAAAAATGCACATAGCATAAAATCCTTTAACCATTTATTTGCGCAAAAAATTATTAAAAACTTGCATGAAGATAAAAAACTATTTTCTTAATAAAAGGATCGATCTAATTCCTTCACATAAAAAACCACTGTCAGATGTATCTTACAAGTTGAATGGAGGTACAACACCGTGCGAGCTTGCTCCCTCCCTTGCATGCATTTTTGATGCGCTTGCATCCGTTCCAGAGCAGGAAAAATAGTGCATGCTGCAGTTTTTTTTACATGCTCTGGAACTGAATGCTGCGGTGTGAACTAGAGCCCAAAATACCATTGGAATACATTGGACGTAGTTTTGATCCTTTCTGTAACTGTTCTGCTCTGCTCCTGGAATGCGCTTGGTGTGAACTAGCCCTAAAGGAGAGAAAGAGGAATTATTTTCCATGCTATCTCATCAGCTGGATCTGGTGAGTGTTTATGAGCACTATATAGTTACATAGTATTTGAGGTTGAATAAAGACATTAGTCTGACATTAGTCTGATGGTGGAGCACGGGGCAGCATCAGTTTATTGGATTAATTCATTAATATGAACTTTAACAATTTTATTTATTTATTTATTCATTCATTCATATTGTTGATCGGTGTATTATATTTGCTAAAACACTAGCTGGAGGAGCAACATTAGGGGGCTTTGCGGCTCAGGTATTGTTTGGACTGTGTTATTCATTCACATATTCATATTTTTTGCACAAATATTGATTTATTCACAATAGAACACAGGTTCCTAATTCATTGTTATCCCACACAATGGGGTTATGTAACTGTTATGTTTGATTTGTGTAACATATTCAGCGGTCGATGTGATTGCGTTCATATTGACTATTGAATATTTGTTTCTTAGAGGTTGGGGATAAGGGTTCAATTGGAGGGGAGATAGCGCGGTGCACTTTTGTTTGTAGCTATTCTGACCGAAGATCTTAGATCTGTTTGGGTTTCTCACTGCAGCTGTCAACTTTTGGGTTAAAAGGGAGAGAGATTCACAAGCGCGAGTATTTACCTTTTTACGTTGACGCTACAGGTGAAACTCGAATAATTAGAATATCGTGCAAAAGTAATTGCAGTAAGTTCTGCAAAAGGGGCCCAAACCAAGTACTGAGTACATATGCATGCTTGTACTTTTCAGAGGTCCGATATTGTTCTATGTACAATCCTTGTTTTATTGATTGCATGTAATAATCTACTTTTTTGAGGTTGTGGATTTGGGGTTCTTGGGGTTTTCATGAGCTGTAAGCCATAATCATCACAATTATGACAAATCACGGCTTGAATTATATTGCTTTGCATGTAATGAGTCTATCTCATATATTAGTTTCACCTTTTAAGTTGCATTAGTGAAATAAATGAACTTTGCACGATATTCTAATTATTCGAGTTTCACCTGTATGTGTTAGTTTACTTCCTGATCAATAGAGCCGACCTGTGACAACTTCTTTGTCACAGGTCGGCTCCAACTATGAGGATGAGTGGAAATCACTCACCTCATGGTTCTCCTTTAAGTATACATCTGCAGAGGGGAGGGTTGGATCTCTTAGGTCAGGGGAAGGGGGCAAAAGAATACGTGCACATTGTCTAAAAGTGCACTTATTCTTTTTTGGAACTCCAACTCGCATACATGACGCAAGGGAATGGAACTTGCACAAAAGGTCATCCTCAACCCAGTGTGCCTAGGGTAGCATGACGTCTAAAAACAGTCCTACTTATGAATTCTTTTAAAAGCACATTATAAAATACTTAGCAGTCATAAACACATTCTGATACTCTCATAAATATATCCAAGTTACAAGCTTTCTTTGATGGCTTGTGACATTCAGGATAATATTGTTGAGACTACTTATCTTCTCATTCATGCATTAATCTTCTGTGCTTATGACATTGTTGTGTTTATTTTAATAGGCATTTATTGTGTTGTTAGTGTCCATTATACATTCCATTGGATATTAATAACAGCTTGTGTTTGGTTATAATTAACACCAATTATCGAGAAGAGCTAATGATGTTCCTCAAGTACATCTTCCCACATGTGGATTTTCCTATACTCAGGATTGCTGTCCTAATGGGTTGCAGTACTTTGTGGGTATTGACATTTGCATTTCCATACGCATCTCTATGACCGCACACATATATGCCGTCGCTGAGTGTCCATGACTGTCTCTCTGCAGCTGCAGTAATTGAAGACAGAGCCCTGGGCATTATTCATGCTTTATTGCATACAAAAAATATACAGTATCTTGAGTCACCAAAAACAAGTGTACCAAGATAAAAATACATAATGTTGCATCAAATGTTGTGCCCCTAGAAGTAAACTAAACTTTACTAGTTTGTTCAGCTAAGCTTTGAAATTGAAAGAGAGAAGCTGATTGGTTACTATAGGCAACTGCTCCAGGTTCTGTTTGCTCCCGTTTTGATAAATTCCCCTCATGTATTTTCAGTGAGCACATATTTTGAGTTATTATTGCAGTGTTTACCTTAAAGTAATTGTTTGTCACTTTAATATTTCTAAATGTTGGATTTTTGCATGTTTATGTTTAAATATAATATTCAACAGCCACACAGGGAATGCATAGTTTTCATTGAGTGGTCTGACTCTCATGCTTGCATTGCAGTAAAGAGTGACCATTGTGCAGGACCGCAAAGCAGGAGCCTGCTTATGCAAAGAGCAAATATGATTGCCCAATGCATATACTGTATATATGCAACCCCAATTTCAAAAAGTTGGAACGCTGTGTAAAATCTACATAATCTACATAATCTGCAAATCTGCAAATCTACATAATCTACAAAATCTGCAATGAGTTCCAAATCTCATAAACCCATATTTTATTCACAATAGAAAATAGAAAACATATCAAATGTTTAAACTGAGAAAATTGACCATTTTAAGAAAACAAATAAGGTCATTTTGAAATTGATGGCAGCAACATGTCTCCAAAAAGTTTGGACAGGGCAACAAAAAGCTGTAAGTCCGTACTTACAAGGAAGAGCAGGAAGAACATTTTGCAACTAATTAGGTTAATTGGCAAAAGGTCTGTAACATGATTGGGTATAAAAAGGGCATTTTAGAGAGTCAGAGTGTCTCAGAAGAAAAGATAGGTAGAGGTTTACCAGTCTGTGAAAAGCTGAGTCTAAAAATTGTGGAACAATTTCAGAATAATGTTTCAACATTATAATAGTGTTCAGCATAGAATTGCAAAGACTTAAAATATATCGTCATCTACAGTTCATAAAATCAAAATATTCAGAGAATCTCGAGAAATCTGTGAGCAAGGGACAAGTCGGAAACGTATATTGGATGCCCATGATCTTCAGACCATTAGACGGCACTGCATTAAAAACAGGCATGATTCTGTGATGGACATCACTGCATGGGCTCAGGAATACTTCCAAAATCACTGTCTGTGAACACAGATCGATGTGCCATGCAAAAAAGCAAGTTAGAGCTCTATCATGCAAAGTAGAAGACAGATCTGAACATGATTCAGAAACGCAGTCGTCTTCTCTGGGCCAAAGCTCATTTAAAATGGTCTGTCGCAAAATCGAAATTTGACATTCTTGTAGGCAACCATGGGCACCGTGTCCTCCAGATTATAGAGCAGAAAGACCTTCCGGCTTGTTATTAGTGGTCAGTTCAAAAGCCTGCATCTCTGATGGTATGGGGGTGCATTAGTGTGTATGGAATGGGCAGCTTGGACATCTGGAAAGGCGCCCTCAATGATAAAAGATATTTCCAGGTTTTAGAGCATGTGGAGGTTTTAGAATATGCAAGGGAAGGCCTTGCATATTTCAGTAGGACAATACGTAACTGCATACTGCATTTATGACAACAGCATGGCTTTGTAGTAGAAGAGTCTGTGTGCTTAACTGGCCTACTTGCAGTCCAGACCTTTCACCAAGGGAAAATATTTGTTGCATCTTGAAATGAAAAATACGACAAAGAAGACTCAGGACTGCTGAGCAGTTAGAGTCCTGTATCAGGGAAGAATGGGACAACATTCCTCTCCCAAAACCTCAGCAACTGGTCTCCTCAGGTCCCAGACGTTTACAGAGTGTTGTTAAAAGAAGAGGGGATGCTACACCGTCAGTGGTGTAACAACCGGGGGGACTCAATCTCTTTTTCTATATTAAAAGGGAAATATCAAGGAATCAGTTTAGACCCCTAATATTTCCCCAAAGCCCCTAAAAGTAAAGTAAAAAATAACAATATTTAATAAAAAATTAATTAATAAAAATTAATTAAAAAAAACTAAAAAGTTTATAAAGAAAATATTTGAAAAATATGGTTACGCCACTGTACACCGTGGTAAACATGGCCCTGGCTCAACTTTTTTGAGACGTGTTGCTGCCATTAATTTCAAAATTACCTTATTTATTTCATTAAATGGTCCTTTTTCTCAGTTTAAACATTGGATATGTTATTTTCTATTGTAAATTAAATATGGGTTTATGAGATTTGCAAATCATTCCATTCTGTTTTTATGTAGATTTTACACAGTGTTCCAGCTTTTTTGGAATTGGGGTGGTGTTTATATAGGACCTGTAGCCCTGCATTATACATGAGAACACCAAGGGATAGTCCATAAGTTATAGTGTATGGGAGGGAGGTAAGTAAAGGTAAGTAAAGCTGCTTCTCACAACACCTTAGATTTAAAGAGCGTTTACCGTTTACAGCAGTGGTCCTCAACCTGTGTAACTTCAAGACCCACATTAGTCCTTGTTCATTAAGTCGCGACCCAAATCGCACTGCAATAGAACACACGGCATTGTAGTACCACGCGTTCCGGTGCGGACGATCGGACTGTGGGTGGCAGGTGTGTTTGGGGTACCATTTCAAATGAATGGCAACGCAACACACCTCCCACACCAGAATGCGTAGTAGGTGTGATTACAGAGTACAGTGCGTTACTCTGGTCCAGGCACCTCTACAGGACACATGTGTAAGCTGTAAGCAAAGCATGTATGGATGGAGCTCCCTTGCGGCCGTAGCCCCATCCTGTCCCACCTCTAGCTGACACTCTATGCCGGGCAGCATTTTCTGAATGGCTTCTTGATGCGAGAACTGACAGTGCTGTACTAGAGGGAGGCTGAGGAGCCTCTCACCTAGAAAAGTGGAAGGCATGCAGCGACCCACTGAAAACGGGGTCGCGACCCACTTTTGGGTCACGACCCACCAGTTGAGAACCAAGGGTTTACAGTGTGGGGGCAGTCCCACCACAACAGGAGTTTTGTGGTTTCCTTGGACATAGGCATAAAGAAAAACATAAAAAATTACTATACAACTACTCTAAAATTCGGCTCTTCAGGCTACGGCACAGACTGCTGGTAATATAAAAGCAGCGCCTCATAACAAAGGATGGACACTCTCCACACCGCAAAATGTTTGTTATTCTCTATAGCTCATAGTGCAATAATCTGCTGCAATCTGCTAAAAGAAGTTCATTTCTTCACTGCCTTTAATGGCTCCCAGCACACCCTTCACCTTATTATCACTGACAGTTGAGTTAGGTTCACATAACATAAGTGACATATTTACATACAACCAGATATTTATCACCTTACTACACCAGGTTCCAGTCTGTACCAGAAAGCTTCCTTGCATTGTAGTGAATACATATAATATCAATAGGGCTGCAGTTCCCAGAAGGCAATTGGATCTGTTTCCCAGGATAGACAGAGTAACAGGAGCAACATCTATTGTATGCTTAAAGAAGAACTTGAGACATTTCAAAGCTAACCCCTGCATTGGGGCTACCCCCGCACTGCAAGGGTTAATTGCTCGTTTTGGTCCAGAGGCTCACATAAAGAAGATATACTCACATGATCCTTGGTCCATTCTGACTGCTAGACCGGTCCCCACAGTCTCTTCTCTCCTGGGCTCTGGTGGCCTAAGGACCACTGACATCATCATTTCAGTGGTACCACAATACCCTGCTTTGCAGTGTGGTGGAAAAAAAGTAGTACGTGCACTACTTTTTTTCCCACCACAACACATTGGGGGGAATTATCAAAACTGGAGCAAACAGAATCTGGAGCAGTTGCCCATAGCAACCAATCAGCATCTCTCTTCAGTTTGCTCAGGTTAGATTTTAAAATGAGACAGAGAAGCTGATTGGTTGCAGTGCAAATCTGCTCCAGATTTTGTCTGCTCCAGTTTTGATAAATTCCCCCCACTGTATTTCGGCACCGCATGTTGCGCTGCAATGCACAGCTGCCAGGAGGTGCGCTGGGGTGCCATTTAAACAAATGGGCTGCCTTAATGCAAACCACGTTAACGCAGTGTGATGTTGCTCAAGGCACCTAGCATGTGGTAGAGCACACTGGTGTGAATAGGCCCTTTACAATGAAGCCAATCACAATGAAGTCTTAAAGAAATCTCTCTAACAAAGTCCTGAAGAGATCAAATAAACTATCAGGTGGTTTAACATATCCAGCATCTACCGAACATATCAGTTTTAGGTGGATAGACCATTTAATAACTGACATGTCAAGCAGCCAGTGTTGATCTTCTTATGTTACACCCTTTCACAACAGCTGCTCAATGTTCAAATGTCAGGAAGTGTACAATTGTTCTAAGTCGATCTTCCGTGTTATCATAGACAGCAAACACTATGAGAGGATACTAATGAACTGAAATACAGACACGTAGTAGTGGGAAGAATACGGTAACAATATAAGATTCAAGCAATGGTGATGCATGGATGGTTTTATCATTTATCTTGTGTAGAAGGTTTGAATTTGAATGCAGTTGTTCCCTTTAAATGAGGCGCTACTTCTTCTCCACACTTGATTGACGGACAATTCAATTGGGATCAACACTTTCGTCACTCAGGTGGCTGATGTTAAAGACAGGATGAACACTCGATTGGAAATATTAGGCAGGCTCCATCAAGCTGCATACCTGGAGAGGGGTGAATTCCATTCTGTATGGCAGACACTGCACAGCATATGTTCATACATGTGTGGTCTTCTGATTATCCACTGCACCTGAAAGAAGAGATACGGTGTACTGTAGAAAGACATGGATTAACATAAAATAACAGTCCTTAAAGTAGAGCGACATCCTTACAAAGAGTTTAGTTTTGTAGAACGATAAGTATAATAAAGCTGCATTAAGGTCCCATTCACATAGGCCCATACAGTATGCAGAATGCATGTGTTGTTGCATTCAGGTGTTAGTGTACAGCTGTGACCAGCAGTCTGTTGAAAAAAATCGCTGACATATGCCACATAGCTTACTGCACATCCAAATGATTACATGCATACAGGGACGGATGCATGACACAGATAGTCTGCGTCCAGGACCGCTCACCTGTCCCTATATGCATGCAATCACTCATGCGTGGATAAATGCTTCCTGATTGGCCGGGAAGTCGGGCTCACGCTAACTCAGGTTGCCGTTATCGGTACTCGGTATCAGCGAGTACCAATAGACAAATATAGGTAGTCATACTCGATACCGAAAAACCGGTATCGGTGCATCCCTAGTAGCCAGTCTACTGGGTTGGAGGGGCAGTACAACACAGGGGGTCTAACGGGTAGGAAGTATGAATTTGCACCGATACTGTTTTTTCGGTATCAAGTACGAGTACTGATATTTTTTTTCCGGTATTCGCTGATACCGAATATCGATACCGGAAGTCCCTTAAGAAAGCCAGGTGTGTGTAATGACTCTCCACCTTGATTCCTGATATGCTAGGAAGCCGGGAGGCGCATAAAGAATCGCCACCCGACTTTCCGATTAGCAGGGAAGCCGTCTCCATGGTGATAAGGAAGCATGGAGCAGTCTTTCTGGCCAATCTGGAAGCAGGATGGCAAGTCATTAACCAGTTGACATCCGCGGTGTTAAACCCCCTTCCCATCCAGGCCATTTTTCAGTATTCAGCGCTGCGGTACTTTAACTGAAGCTCAGCTTCCTCGGTAGCCGGGAAGCCGGCTCCATGCTTCCTCGTCATCAGGTGACGAGGGAGCATAAAGCCAGCTTTCTGGCACAATCAGGAAGCCGGGGGGCGGGTAATGACTTGCCGTCCGGCTTCCTCATTTGCCATCTTCCCAACCAATCAGGAAGCTAGGCGGCGAGTCATTACACACTGCCTGGCTTCTTGATTGGCTGGGAAGATGGCCAATGAGGAAGCCGGGCAGCGTGTAATGACTGGCTGCCTGGCTTCCTGTTCCCGAAAGTTCGGGTATCGGGCTAGGCAAAGGAGCATTTGGACGAGTACTCGCATCGGTATTGTTGCATCCCTAATACATTTGATCCCCATATTCACATTAAAATATAAGAAATAATGTAAAAGATGTAAACATGCATTTGTAATATATTAAGCGCCCTTGGCAGTTCTAGTGGCAGTAGTCATTTCAGTCTATTCACGACGAAGAAACAGTCAGGTTAAGAGGAAATAGTTTTCTGATACAGTACAGAAACAGTCCACTGGATCTGGCTAAAAAATATATAAATAAGAAATTTGTGCATTTACTTTTTATATATTATTATGCTTTTTTCTTGCTGCAGCTTTCTCTCATTATAGTTATTTTAGACTCAGAGGTACTTTAAGTGGAGGAGTATTATCCCTAATTACTACCTGTAGTTTACAGCGAAGTACATAATTAGATTTTATTGTGAGGTAGGACTTACATAACAAGTGATGCATCTTATTTTGTTTTTATATAAGGTCTATGACAGGTCAACAAACCTGTGTTCACGTCACATTGATTCAGATGAAAGGAAACCTGTACCTGTGCAGAGACCACTGCTGACCTCTCCTTCTAACAATGCTGGTTTCTGAGTCATTAACCTGGAACACACACACAGGGCAGCCATCAGAAATTTTGGGGCCCCCTACACGGCTTTAGGCCAGGCTCCCCCCCCCCCCGCGCACCGCTGGACGCAGGGCTTAGATTTGTGTACCGAAAATCAGCCCCGTTCTGTTTGATCATGACTGACATAGAGAGCAGTATATTTCTGAGTGGAGATTTTATAAAGGGCTAGTCACATATTGCAGGAGATGACATGTAATCTGGTGTCTGTTAGATTCATTTAAAGCTTTATGAGGCTAAACCTGTACTAGTAAATGAGAATATGATCAAGGTGATCATAAATTATAGCTTGAATCATATTTCCTTACATGCCAATGCCATAAAAATAAAGCAAAGCTGAGGTGTGTTGCTGTTTCAGACGCCATAACAGACTATGCTCATTAATGATAGTTGGTTTTTCTTCCTTCATTCTTTCTTTAGTATAATATAGTTCATTCTTTCTTTAGTATAGTTTATGGAATTTACATGTACAACAATCAGCCATAACATTATGACTACACGTCTAAAATTGAGTAGGTTCCCCTTTTGCCACCCAAACAGCCCTGACCCGTCGAGGCATGGACTCCACTAGGCCTCTGAAGGTATGCTGTGGTATCTGGCACCAAGCTGTCAGTAGCAGATCCTTTAAGTCCTGTAAGTTGCAAGGTGAGGCCTCCGTTGATCGGATTTGTTTTTCCAGTTCATCCCTCAGATACTACATTGGATTCAGATCTGGAGAATTTGGAGGCCAAATCAACATCTTAAACTCAAAATAGATGCCAGGCCCTGGCATGGATTTTTAACCATTCTTGAAACATTTTTGCAGTGTGGCAAGGCACATTATCCTGCTGAAAGAGGCCACTGCCATCAGGAAATACCATTTCCATGAAGAGGTGTACTTGGCCAGCTACAATGTTTAGGTAGATGGCACGTGTCAAAATAACATTCACATGAATGACAGGACCCAAGGTTTCCCAGCAGAACATTGCTTAAAGCATCATGCAGCCTCCACCAGCTGGCCTTCTTCCCAGTGGTCATGTTATGGCTGATCGGTGTATATTGGGTATACACATGCACTGGATGAAGAAGAGGATTGGTTACAACTTTAGATAAAGCATAGCTCTTCCTTTCTTCTGTAATCAAATAAAGGAGCTGGACATATCACAGAAGAGCTGCATATAGGGAAGAGCTTCATTCTATTAGTTATTTTATTACTAGTTATTTTGTTTGTTTTTGTTAGGACCTTCCGGCAGTAAAACAGTTAATGCTTTCCACATTTGGTAGTCATAGTATCGTGTAACAGAGGAGAATGACTGTTTTCTTAGTGAATGGAACACTTCCGGCTTCCTAGTTGTAACAAGTCTCTGTTTACAACCACCCTGGACACGATGGCTCATTGTTGTCATAGTGACATCAACAAAGTTCTAGACAGTAATGGGCGAGAGCATGGAGAATGGGGTGGCCCCTTGTAGGACTGCCAGCTATGGCCAGGTAGGAAGACCATTTTGGGGTTTTATAAGGTGTCTGTGTTTAATTGCCTTACATTATAGACTCGCTATTCTAGATAAGGATTAAAGTGCCCACACAAGGCATATCTGACTTTAGAAAGCTGAGGCTCTTTTTACAAATAATATTATAACAGTTTCGTAAGCTATAATGCAGTCTCTATGTATACAGCAGTGTTCATTTAGTCAACTAAAATGTTTTGTCATGGTTTTCATCATCACTTCTCTCCTATAGACACAACTGGCAATTTTTCTGTCCAGAACGACTGTATACCAGTGTTAATTTAGTAATCTAAAATGTTTTGTCATAGTTTTCATCATCTGCATGATTCCATTGATGAAAACTACATAAAAACTAAGTTAATAGGACTAAAACTCTGACGAAAATACATTGCGATTTTCTCTACTGGAGATTTAGTTGACAAAACGAAAGAATTCAGATGACTAAAATACGCATTTTAGTTTTAGTCGCATTTTAGTCATCTGAATTCTTTTCGTTTTAGTTTAGTTTTTTCAACTAAATCTCTAGTAGAGAAAATTGCAATGTATTTTCGTCATAATTTTAGGGCCGGTTCACACCACAAACTCAGCGTTCCGGTGCGTTTAGCCTCTGGAACGCAAGGCGGCCAGCTCCCTGCGTTCAGGGGCAGGAGGGGGCGTGGCGGTGCATTGAAGTCAATGGCACCGCAGCCACGCCCCCCCCTCACGCAGTGCGAACGCCCGCACCCGGAACACAGACACATTAGTGTTTGCGTTTCAGTCCAGTGCGTTCTGCAAAAATAATGCTTGAGATCAATTGCTGTACCTCACTTTATATGCATATGTTACTTACTACAAATGGCAAATACAATTCTAAGAGCAGGGGGACTATCCATTAGACATGTGCACCGACAAAAATTTTTTAGTTTCGGTTTGATTCGGATTTTGCGTTATTTTGTTTTTCGGGATTTGGGTCCAAAAGTCAATTAGTTTCAGATTCAGTTAGTTCGTTCGTTCGTTGCGTATGAATAGTATTATGACACCTCGGCTCACAGACCCGAATGGCATTCGGGAGCTCATGAATAGCATTCGGGAGTTCCCGAATACTATGTTGTATTTAACAGCTGAGAATGTCAAATGGTCGGAGCGAGCCGTGACGCCACGGCTTGCTCCGCCCATCTGTTTACTTTCGGGCACGAGATGTCATTTTGCAGCGAGCTTTCGTCGGGTTCGGACTGTCGTCGTGCGGCGGGACTTTTTTTATTTCAGCGGGTCGGCGGGCGTCGTGCATCGTGATTGACGCTGGATTACATTGATGGAGCCATTTTTTTTTTCAATTAAAGAAATAGTCAAAAATTGACTGTTTTTTTTTCAATTAAAAGATTTTTTCTAAAAGTGTGGTTTGTTTATTTACATTGAATTTAAACCCTTCAGTGAATGGGAAGGGGTACAAGTACCCCTTACTCATTCACAAGGGGGGGCATCTGGGTGCCCCCTTAATTAAAGGGGTACCCTGATGCAAATGAGCCCCCTTGCCCGCAGACCCCCACAACCACCAGGTCAGGGTTGTGGGGAAGAGGCCCTTGTCCCCATCGTCATGGGGACACCCTCCCAATGCCGAGGGCATGTGGCCTGCCCTTCCGGGCCTGTGCTCAGATCAAGGGTCTGGTAGGAATGTTAGGGGGGGCCCCACGTTTTTTTATCAATTGGGGGGGAACCTCACGCTTTTTTTTTTCCCTTTTCTGCAAACTGTAAAAAAAATGTCCTCAAATGTCACTTTACTGCAACGAACGAATGAAACGAAATGACAATTCGTCCAGACTACCGCTAACGAATTTCGGAATCGGAAATTTGAATTCGTTTGCATTTGTTTTAGCTGTAATTCGGATACATTCGAATCTCCAAAATTTCGTCTGAATTTCGATTCGAAACGGAACGAATCGCACATGTCTACTATCCATAGTATACAGACTCATCAAAAACAACTAGGTTCTAATTGTCATTATTTTATGTGGATTACAAGGAAATTGAATGCAGTACTTTATGGTGCAGTTTCCAAAGGTCATACAAAGTGCAGATTGTTCTTTACCTTATTAAACAAGCGTGTCCATAGTTTTAGTCTGCAAGATTAAAGTATATTGCACTCAAATGATTTGATTGTCTCTATGGGGGGTAAACATTTTCTGGCACACATTATGAATATGTAGGGCAGTCTGTGCCAGTTAGTGACAATTGGCAGCAGTGTTTACTTACCAGCCAACAATTTTACCCCTGCAATCTTGCATCAAACTTCCTAAAGGTCATACTAGGTCTTCGTCACTCTTCTTTGCTTTGTCATATGCGCTGCTTCACTCCCCCTCATTTTTTTTTTTACAATGTATGTAACACACAGCGGAGCTTACAAATATATCTGATGTAATACATCAATATTTGTATGTCAATTACTTGCTTGCTCTGTTGCAAAACCTTTCTCACATTGTGGCTGCAACATCCAATTGGATTCACTATCATTACCTTGGAATGTTCCAGCTTGCATACATAAATTCATAATTATTTTAAATCAGACCTATTCTCAGGAATGTAGTACTCATCTGCTACAATTTTATTGGCTGATGAGTTCTTACCTGGCCCTTAATTAATCCTTGCACAATTATATACATTGTAATTACAGAGAATAGCCGATGCTTAATCAATTTGAAACTAACATTAGCTGCTTACCATGGGAAAGATGTGTTTCACGTATAAGATGCAACGAATAGTTTCCAGTACTCATCCTGCCAATCAGCAAACAAGACCTGCCAGGTCTTCTTCTAA
This sequence comes from Nanorana parkeri, assembly GCF_000935625.1. Classification (NCBI taxonomy): domain Eukaryota; kingdom Metazoa; phylum Chordata; class Amphibia; order Anura; family Dicroglossidae; genus Nanorana; species Nanorana parkeri. Next base: position 1,550,838 of record NW_017306490.1, read on the forward strand.
TTTATGAACAGAGGTCCTCCTAATTGCACACCTTAGCAAATTCAGTATGCAGAAGCTATATGGTTGCATCAATGAGCTCCTGTATAGTGTAGTCCTATTCTAATCAGGAGCAATGGAATACAGTGATGACTGAAGGAAGAGTTTTTCAAATAGAAACCTATTACAGAGGTCCTGTATGCTGACTGTTTGGAAGAGCCTTGGGGACTTTTTTGTTGTGCCATTAATTATGATTCTGGAATATATCTAGGGCCAAACACCAACCGGACTTGTCTATATTAATCAGCTATGTCCACAGTTTGGCTATGTATCAATGCCTTTAGACATGTTTCATGACATGTATCTACCCTCAAATTATATCATAACATGCCCATAAAATGGCCACCCACTTTTCAGAGGTCCGATATTGTTCTATGTACAATCCTTGTTTTATTGATTGCATGTAATATTCTAATTTTCTGAGATTGTGGATTTGGGGTTTTCATGAGCTGTAAGCCATAATCATCACAATTATGACAAATCACGGCTTGAATTATATTGCTTTGCATGTAATGAGTCTATCTCATATATTAGTTTCACCTTTTAAGTTGCATTAGTGAAATAAATGAACTTTTGCACGATATTCTAATTATTCGAGTTTCACCTGTATGTGGGATGCTATTACTAGTTGTAGGGCTTTGTCTGGCTCCAAAGCTTTCTGATCCACTGCCTGGAACAAGTATGTAGATTTGATAGATTGGATAGAGTGAACCTCCTAAACTGCAAACAGGATCGGCATGAAAGCCAGGCAACTAGCTTTTTTAGAAGGAGAGATCAGGAGTTTTAGCCTTCATATGCTCTTGCTATTGGTTTCTTTACAGATGAACTCCAGCAAATATTGCCTCAATACAAGAGTCATGTGTATACTAACTTGAATCATGGTGTCCTTTGTGTATTCTTCCAGATATGTGCAGTAATCTAGTGTGAAACATTACCTCTGTGCAGCAACTTCCTGTAATAAAGACCAGTCACTGCTGCTCTCTCTGCTTGGGCAGGGTGACTGGTCTTGTATCTGCCCCCTCCTGTAATTTTCTGCAGGTTGCCTGTGGTGATCCACTGCCTGGAACAAGTATGTGGTGGTATGTGGTGGGCCTGCTAGGTCCCCCGCTCCACCCGACACAGCTCTGCTCTATGTACAGGTTATGTGTAGCCCAGTAATGAGGTCACCGATACTTTTACAAGGTACTATCCGAGTTTCCAATGTGCTGCACACACAGTGGATTTATATATTTTATTGCTATTGATGAATATATTTAAATGAGAGTTTTGTGCCCGACATCTAACCACTTACAGGGAACATCACAACACATTAAATATACAGCAAAAAAGTGATTTCACAATGACCTAACCCTCAGTCTATAGGTCAGCATAACGCCCCAGTCTGGCATTATCAAGCTGTGTGTAGTGTCTCTTTAAGGCCACCTGCACATTGGCTGTAGGCAGAAAATGTTCTAAGAGGTCTCAGGCTTCCAGCTACAATTTGCAGTCTGGGAAAATAGTTTCATAGACAGGCTAAGAAAAACAAGACTGGAGGGGATCAAATGTGCTAAATTCATCATGTGCGGATGAATGAGTGACTATCCACGCTGTCAATAGAGGAATTTTTTTTTATGTGCACATTTTACATGTTATTTCTGAAAAATTTAATAACTCCTGGAATTCACTACATGTCCAGATAAGATTTCCTGTATAACCTGTGAGCATCGCACATGATTCATGAGAAAACACTGCCAGATAACAGGTGTACAGGTAAGGAATCCCCAACCTGATTTTATCTGGTCTGTAATTAATGCCTAAAAGGCAAGAATAATACAGCCTGTCAGCGATAAAACAGCAACAACAACAAAACAACATCAGTAATAATAGCAACAACAACAAAATCAACAATATAATGATAACAATAATTGAGTTTGAATAGATATTCAGACTTGCATTGCTTATTTAAAGCAGGAATTCAGGGGCTACCCCCACACTGCAAGGGTTAACTGCTTGTTTTGGTCTAGGGAGGAAAATTACAAAGTTATACTCACCTGATCCTCCAAGCCAGCTGACTTGTGACAATGCTCCCTTCAGCTGGTCTCCTCCTCCTCTGTAGCGATGGACTGTCCCTCGGCATCCTCATGTCCTATACACTGTGTATAGAACTTGATGATTCGGACCTTAAACTGCTGCAGAGGAGGGGGAGAGAGGCTCCAGGGACCCGTAGGCTGGGTTCAGACCCAGGCGTATCAAATATGCGCGTTTGTCGCGCGTTTTTACCGCTATACGCGGCTAAAAAAAACACGCGACAAACGCGCGTTTCCAAGGGCTACCTGGCTGTATCCCAATGGAAACGCGCTGCAAATACGCCCCAAAGAAGTTCCTGTACTTCTTTGGGCGTAAGGAGTTCTGTAGCGCGTTCATACGGCTTGTAATACGCCCAGGTGTGAACCATACCCATAGGAAATAATGGGATTTTGGTGATTGAGCGTTTTGCAGAGCGTAGGAACGCGCTACAAAACGCCCAGGTGTGAACCGGGCCTAAGAGCCAGTCGGCTCGAAGGATCAGGTGAGTATAACTTTGTTATTTTCCTCTGTAGACCAAAACAAGCAGAAACAAGCAGTTAACCCTTGTAATGCGGGGGTAGCTCTCAGAGTTCTGCTTTCAATAAGCAATGCAATTTTGAATATCTATTCAAACTCAATTATTGCTATTATTATTATTACCGTATTATTATGTTGTTGATTTTGTTGTTGTTGCTGTTTTATCACTGACAGTCTGTATTATTCTTGTCTTTTGAGTGTTAGCCCCACTGCAAGGGTAAATAAAAATATAAATTCCCTGGAATTCTTTTATTAAAGTGGACCTGGCACCCCAAGTGTAGCCATCTGTGATGTCACTGGGCCGCACTGTGGGATCCTGCACTCCTGCGCTGGAGCATCTTTTCATTTGGGATCCTCAGATAAACAGGATCCTGGCTTGAGCCCCAAGGACTGGTGTCTACAGGAAGCAACAAGAATTCTCATAAGGTAAGTATTTTTTACAGTTTTCGTTCAATTTCTTATTCATGGCTTTCACATAGAGGCATATTTTTAAAGCCGTGAATTTGGCAATCACTAAACATTTATAGGTAGTAAATAATTCCCTGTATTTAAAAACACATGCACAAAGAAGATTCACTTGTATAATTTTGTGAATGTTACATTCAGTGCTATATAAATATGTCCTTAAAGCTCACCACACGTTACAATCTGACAGATTGTAACATGTATTTTGACCCTTAGGGTGCCTGAACATGCATTACCGTGTTTCCCCGAAAATAAGACACTGTCTTATATTTTTTTGGGCTCAAAAAAACACACTAGGTCTTATTTTCGGGGTAGGTCTTATTTTTTTTTTTTTTAAATGTACAACAATCCACACTTATTCATGTACAAAAATATGGTGATCAAGGCAATCAGGGGTGCCGTACCTTTCCAAGAGCAATTTGCTAACCAATCGCTGGTCAGAATGAGCAAAGCGCACTTTCACTATAGATTCCTCACAGGCGGAGTGCATTTGATATCACTCCGCCTGTGACAGGAGCAAGCGCTATAGAGGATGCACCGGCTTATGCGGCTCTGCTCCCTCCGCTGCCGCCTCGCTTCCTCTAGCGCTGGCTTAGTTGGCACCGCTGATTCTCTCCCTCCTATCCCGCAGCTCTTCAAGTTCCCCCTTATGCCACCACTGGCCCTGGAAATGGTCACAACTAGGTCTTATTTTCGGGGTAGGTCTTATATTTTAGAAATTCACAAAAATAGTACTAGGTCTTATATTCCGGGTAGGTCTTATTTTCGGGGAAACAGGGTATGTCATCATGTGTTACTGTGTGTTGCAATAAAGCAGTCCATTCATTTGGCTAAAATTGCACTTGCAGCATTTTTTGCATTGCAGTGCACACCAACACACAGTAGTGCTTAACTGTGCATTGAGTCACGATGCAACACAGGTGTGTTGGCTTGTGATTCCAAATGAATGACCTTGCAGGGCACCAACTTTTAATGTGCACTTGTTACCAAAATACAATGATGTAATTGAGCCCTTTTAATCAGAAGGTCCGCCTTAACTGACCGATACAGTGTTAATTATTTTTGCAGAACGTAAACATCTGCAACACATTTATTTTCATATAGGCCAAATCTATATTGTAGTCCTTTTTTATATCAGTGAGTCTTAAAGAGAATGTGTATCGATTTCGTACTTACTGTCTCTATTTATTATGGTCAGACACCAGACCCATGTTGGTCTATGGGGAAACGAATGTAAACGGACTTGAATCCATTAACATCAGATTACCCCTGATCCGGCATGATGAGGTGCCTGCAAAATGGAATTGTGATGTTTTTTCAGACCTGGTCAAAGCAGGGGGTAATCAGATGTAAATGGACACACAACTGCCTATGGACTAACACTGAGCTTCCGATTAGTTCCGATTGGAAAGCCCGTGTGAAAGAGCTCTAAGGGGAAATCTTCAAAATCTTACAATGGGGACAGTAGTTCTGGTGACAATTGGAGTCAACTACCTTTTGTGTCTATGGGATAGGAAGTGAAGGGAACTCTCCTGGATAGGACACAGACTATAACCCCTACTCTATCCAAGAAAAATAAAATGGTTTTAGTTCTACTTTAATTATTGAATTTTCTAAAAGTCCCTTTTAGCTGAGTCAGTTCTGCCAGATTCATGAACTGTCAATGTTAAAAATATTATTTAAGAGTAGAGAAAAACTTTAAACCAATAAGCCTGACTCTTTTGTTGTGTTGAAATTATTCAAAGGTACTTGAGGGGATGACATAAAATACTGTTTATAGTAGGGATGCACCGATACTGATACCTTCCCCGATACCGGAACTTCCATTCAGAGGGAGATTTCCTCTGACCAGCAGTGCCACGAGGGAACAAGGAGACGGTATCGATACTCAGTATCGGTACTCGGTATCGGCAAGTACCAAAAGATAAATATCAGTACTCGATACCGAAAAACAGGTATCGGTGCATCCCGATATATCCCTAATATATAGCAAAGTATAAATTAATACAGAGAATCAGCATGCGCTCATGAGAGACAGATGTATCTATCTACCAAGATTTTTGAGAAGGTAAGTTGACACATAGATGATGGTAATGCTGGTGACATAATATATTTGGATTTTGAATAAGCATTTCATACTTGATATGGGTGCTCTAAAATAATTAAAAGTAATTCTGATGGCATACTGTTGCTTCACTTTTCAGATTGTTCATTATTTCCTAAATAAGCCTATAAATAAAGGTATAACCGAAAATAGGGAACATATAATAATATTACTGTGAGTTCACAGGTTGAAAACATGGCTCTTGTACAATTTATGACATACAGTATACCTAACACTGTGCATGAGCTGTACATCATACGCTCTGATGGCAGGTACACACACGAATTATTCCTTGCCTTGACAGATATGACAGAAAGACATGGGGCCCCCTATTTAGTAATGTTGAGAATGTGGAAAATATTTTTTAATGTTAGTGCCTTGCAAGTCTGATCCTATAGAGTCATTTGTCTAACTGAAAAGAATAAAAGACATATGTCTACAATCCATAGATAGTATAGATATCAATAATATTGAAAAAGAAAAATGCATTTGTAGGGATGAATACTGAGGACTAGACAATGAACTTGTGTAGGCTTTACATTATCAGTGATTATTTCAGGGAACATTAGGGTAGAAGCTTTGTAAGAGAAGGAACCCAACGTCATTTGGGCTTCTTATATTGGAGCTTCCTGGATGGGTTTCTGTGGGCAAATTCAAATAGTAAAGTATATCACCAGCACACCAAGGTAAAATCTTCTACGAGTGGTCATTTAATGATGTACACACATCTCGTCATAAAGTTTATGACAAGGTGTGTACATCAATAAAATGACCACTCATTGAAGATTTTACCTTGGTGTGCTGGTGATATACTTTACTATTTGGCTTTGAAGTGGCGCCATCCACTATCACTGCAGCACCCACTTTAAAGGGACATACCAGTAAGGAGTGCGGTGGGAACCTTTTGGAACTTGTTCTGTGGGCAAATTGAGACTCAGCAACTGGAAAGAGCCACATCATACCAATGGAATTATATCTCAATGCTGGCCTAAGATTGGCGTGGGATTGTATAGTAAGAGTTAAAGGGAACCTGACCTGGCCTAAATAGTGCCCAAGAGAACAACAACATGAAGCAGTGGTTGCAAATACCTATGTTAGTTTTTAAGTGGGTCCTTGTGTCCCTTCTGCCAAAAGACTCCTTCCTCCTAGGTTTTTTTGTGCACCCTGCCTGCATGCATAGTAAAGGAGTCAGGTGCCAGGAGTTGCGTCATCTGTGTCCACCAAATGGCCAAAGAAAGATAACTTGAAATGTGGAAGTAGTGGCAGAAAAGATGGCAGCAGTGATGGTAAGCAGTGATGACGATGGTGGGAATTCTCAGAGGCGGAAAGAAGAGCAAACTAAGAGGTACTTCTGCCATATTGCGCAAGTAATGCTGTGCAAACCTGTACATTATGGCAAATATTCCTGCAGCCCCTCTTTCCACAGTTAAGGTCATCTTTAATCTCTTAAAAGAAAAATAAATGCATTATTTGAGCCTGCATGTTTTGTTGATCCTGCCAGAAACAGTGCTGCCTTTGCTGCACCGAAATCCCAGCCAGCATTGTAAGCCTGCTGCACTACAAAGCACCCCCCTTCTCATTTTCACACATGTGGTGGAATGTTCTGTTGTCTAGCAGGGGAGAACTCAGGGAGATGCAACAAAACAGCGTTAGTGGTGTTGTCCTTTACTCTTCAATCCCCTTTTGTTTCTGCTTGCTAGTTGCGAGGGAAGGCAGTCAATCTCATCAGACCAGGAGATCCTCAACACCATGTAAAAATATGAGGTGAGGGCGCTGTCCCTTGTGTTTGTTTTTAAGAGGACTGACAAAACTGCTGACAGATGAACAGGTTTTTTTTGTACAGTCAAAACTGAAAGAAATGTGCATGTATTGCAGAGATAAACTAATAAATATATATATAAACAAAATTCTTGCCAAAACATAGATTTTAAATCTGTTCTTGGTTTAAAAGTAACATAAAATATATCTTTTTCTGATTTATCTTCTATGAAAATGTTAGGTTGAATCATTAATTAGTGACCATTTTCTGCAGAATGAAAAATTCTACCTGAAGGCTGATAACTCATTGAGCTATGAGCTTGGTTTTTAATGTAAGTCATCCCACTTGTATATATCTACTAGAGGCATAGAGTATATTACAGCTGAAAAACAGCTGAAAAACATTGTGACTCAACCGCTATGACTTACCCATTACGTATTTGTATTGTAAAGTAACAGATACATTGTGCATTACAATGCTGATAAAATGATACATTGCTTTGAAAAACAAGTCAAAAATAGTCTAATAGGATGAAACATATTTGACATTAAAAATACTGAATCATTTCTGGTTTGTATTATAAATGTCAGTAGCTGCGTATCTAACCCATAAATATTTTCTTTTGCGTTTAAAAAAAAAGCACAAGATAAAATAGAAAAAAAATGGATTTATTTAATTTGCAAATGCCTTTGCAATGCTTTCTTGCAGAATCATAATTTTAGTTTCATTTAAAGCAGAATTCCGGCCAAATTTTCTTTCTTAGCCCTTGCAGTGGGGCTACTCCTGCACTGCAAGGGGTAAGTGCTTGTTTTGTCTAGGTTAAAAAATAACAGAGTTATACTCAACCGATCTTTAGAGCTCGCTTGCTCTTAGCCCAGACTCTTCTGCCTCGCTCCCCCTCCGCTCCAGTGGTCTAAGGTTCCATGAGTCATCACATTCTATACACTGTCTATATCTACATATGGGCAACAGCCTGCCGATAAAGCCCACCCGCTGTGCTGCCACATACTGTATATGCAGGAAAGTGTACATATGCAGTGGGAAAGTGTTAAAATAGAACTCCCGGCAATTTTTTTCATATCCCGTGCAGTGGGGCTAACTTCGCACTGCAAGGGTTAACTGCTCATTTTTGTCTGGGTTCAAAAATAACAAAGTTATAATCACGCAATCCTCTGAGCCGGCTTGCTCTTAGACCAGTCCCTTCTGCCTCACTATCCCAGTATCCCTCCGCTGCAGTGGTCTAAGGTCCCTGAGTCATCACATCCTATACATTGTGTATAGGACACCAAGGGACTTACATCGCTGCAAGAGACAGACGGAAAGGACCGGTCTAAGAGCAAGTTGGCTGTGAGGTTTAGGTGAGTATAACTTTGTTATTTTTGAACCCAGCAAAAACAAGCACTTTGCTCTTGTAGTGCAGGGTTAGCCCCACTTCAAAAACATTCCCTGGAGTTCTGCATATTTGTATTGCTTTGTTATCTTAAGTAATGGGAAAGTTATCACTGAATAAGCAGAAATATAGAGATTTCTCTGGTCCTGATGGAGTACACAGAAGTGAGAGATAAAATGATTAAGGAAAACACATGTAACATAGCTATAGTCTATAGGTTAAGACCAGATATGGTTGAAACCAGTGCCATGGAGCACTGGAGATGTAGCAAAGGGAGAGCAAGTTCATGCAGCTGGTGGGGCCACATGTAAAGTGAACCTGTTTTTTTTGCCCTACATGGACAATCACAGATTCTATTTAAAGGTAACATTAAGGCAAGCAGCTAAAGGGAAAGGTCTGTCACCATTACATCATCAATTGTTGCCAAGCACACAAGAAAAAGATGGCAGCCCTAAGCCATATTGCAGCCAGGACCACAGTGGGAGAGACTTAATCTGGGTACAACTGGCAGCAAATAATGCCACCTGAAGCAACCATAATAACCATAATATCTGCAAAAGTAATTATGTCAAGGGCATGTGGCCTGGTATGGTGCCAGGAGGGAGCGCACACTCGTTCCCCCCGTCCCCTTTTCTGCTCTGCCAGACTGCTGCTCAGATTAAGGGTCCGGTAGGAATTTTAGGGAGGAACCCACGCTTTTTTTTTTTTTCCGTTGGGATCCCCCTAAAATTCCTACCAGACCTAAATGGTCTGGTATGACTTTTGAGGGGAAAAGTCAGATCTAAAGGGTCTGGCATCAATTGGGGAGGGAACTTTTTTTTTTTTCTTTACTGTGACGTTTAAAAACAAAAGTTCATTCCGAATGACATTCAGAAAGAAACTCGGATGCATCCAAATGCATCGCACATGTCTAGTTTTTATACTACACTCATCCTCTCTATAAGATATCTCTATCTGCACTTTTCCATGATCTGAGTCCTTGAGGTCTCAAGGTGCATGTTAGCATGGGTTGTCTTGTTAAATGGGACATAGAACAAAGCTTAAACAATTGGTACTCAGTTGTAGTCAAATTAGCATTGGTGATGAAAAAAAAAAAGTACAAACAGAGGTCCACTTTTGTTTCACTTGGAGAATTTCTGGATGTTGATCAGTACTGCAAAAGGACTTTAAATCAATCTGTATATCCAACATACTTATTTATTAATAGTGAATGATGATCTTCACTAACTCACTTTGACCACTGACAACTAGGAGCAATTTAAAGGAGAACTATGGGGTCAGTGTTTTTCCCCATAGTTCTCCTTAGGGTAACGGGAGGACACAAACTAGCGTCCTCCCTTCACCCTAGGCTCAGTAAACCGCGAGCAGCAGCTCGCGGTATACTGAGACGCCGCAGCTGAAGCATCCCGACAATTATGCCGGGATCCGCCCAGCTGCGTGACTGACAGCTGGCTCTGCCTATCTAGAGGCAGAGCCAGCTGTACCCGCCCCCTCCCCTGTCCTTTCCACCAGTCAGCGCTGGCGGATCGTAGCGGGTGGAATCCAGCCCCTCCCCTGTCACGGCAGAGAGCCGTGACAGGATCTAGAGGTGAGCGAACGCCGGTATGTGTTCGCTCACCTCCCGATCTACTGAGCCGACCTGTGACAGTCTCATTGTCACAGGTCGGCTAGAACTATGAGGTGAGTGAAAAGCACTCACCTCATAGTTCTCCTTTAAGTCTCCGAATCTTGTTTTAGCCATGTTACCTGTGTAACTATACAAACACCTGATAACACAAGCTGTAATATTCCTAGACATGTATATACTATAATAGAAATGATTGCTTTATCTGTAGCAGAATCCCTAGATTTTATCATAATGAGAAAACCCCAAGGCACATTACATATCTGATGTGTAAGATGTTCTGGGTACACCAGCCTCCAGCAATGCTCAGTGCACAGAGCACACCTGCAGTACAAGAAATTCCTCTTGTGTAACTTTTACTGTTTGCTGCCACAGGAGTGGAGGGAGACTGCATGGCTCCTAAAAGTCTGAGGTATGGCATTACATATGTCACTCAGCCTGAAGTACTGAGTATCCTGGAAGTAGGCACTGCTACCTTTCATGCAGGAAGTTTTAGATGGAGATTGAAATTTTCCTAAGGCGTAGATTGCTAGATGATGGGTGGGAAGCTATATTTCTGTTGTTTTTTCATAATCTGAATGTATTAGAATCTTGTATTATATATCTTACAATGAAGACAACATACACAATTCAAGGGATAACAGTAGACAAGTATCAAAGGCACATTAGTACAGTCAAGAATAATCGTAACATAGCCAACATAGCAATAAAGCCCTAGAACTCATTAACCAGTGGTACATACACAAAATATAATGATACAATAACAGTATACAGTGGCCCAATAATCGTAAAAAGGCCAAGGGAAGTGTCCCGATTAGGGCACTGGAGCACCAGGAATAGTAAACTCCGGGTGTTGCGGAGTAGTATATTGTGACGAAGTTGGGAATGTGCAGGGATACCAGTCTCTAAAGATGCAGGGACACTGTGACTGCACACCAAACGTGTGCCAGAGTCGCAGGATCTAAGAAGCTGCCTGGTCTTCACCAAAGCCACAGATGGTGTGGATGTTTAGCTGCGGGGCAGCTCCCAGGCTGTGGCTCTCTGACACACCAGTGCAGGCACAGTGCCAGCAGTACTCAGAGACTACAGCACACAACAAGAAACAGGGAGCATACAGGATACAAGGTGCAGGAATCAGGCACTAGAGGGAAGATGCAGGGAACATGCGTGACACAGGGAGCAGGTAACAGAAGGGAACACACCACAGGTGTACCCACAGCAGTGGGGAATGCACAAGAGAAAGGAGGGAGGTGCACAATAGTCCAGAGCACAATCACCACAGGAAGCAAGGGCAGGAGGCAACCACAAACAGAGCAGGAAAAAATGCTGTGGAGGGAACACACAGCCACAGCAAACAAAAGAGGTACACGAACAGGGAAGGGAACACAGAAACCAGCAGGAGCAAACAAAGACACAAAATGCAAGGTATACTCAAAGAGCAGTGCCACAGGAACAGAGAGGTCCGGCTACTAGAGTGGAGATACGTTGCTCGAACGCTATAGCACAGGTGCACAAGCCTTTTAACAACTAGGTTCAGGGCAGACTGAGAGGAAACTGAGCAGCTCGGACAATGTACAAGGAACTGTGACAGGAAGAGTACAGAATGAGTGTTAAGGTAACAGTACACAAGTGCAGGACCTCAGACAGCCACTTCCATTGGAAAATTGAGAGCGTCTGTATCAATTTTTGGTATTGGCACATTTTCACGAGTATGAATACCCGTGAAAATGGTCAGTGTTCTTTTGATAGAACACCGGCTTTCCAGGCAATCTGGAAGCCAGGTGGCAAGCCCGTGGTACCTCGGGATACCAGTATTGGTATATCGGTACTCGTACTTGATACCTATACATAATCCATGTAGTGACTGCAAATTAGTGCATGTAATAAATGTAAGTGTGGTCCATGTAATGACCACAAGCATGTTGTAGATGATCCCACTAACATTTTACAATAGTTATTTCTAAAATGTAAACTTTATTACACTGAACACTTTCTGTATATGTGTGGAAGATGCTTACTCCACAAATATTGTCTTGATATTTATCTGTTGCTTTAGGCAATCAAAGATGACTGGGGAGACGGAAGACAAGTGGCAAGAGCAACAATACCAGAATTGCACAAGTAAGATATATTCTATTTCTAGTGTGGATGTATGCCTAATTCTGAGGAATATGGAGTATGTGTTTGCTTGGAAAGTGTTTTTTAGTATCAATACAATAGAATCTGGGGTTGCAGACACCACGGCTATAACTGGACCCATGTACTGAATCCTAATAGCTTTAGAGGGGCATCTAAAAGTGATAGCCTCGTGGGTTGAGCCTGCCCCTGGCTTTTTTAATGTATTTTGGATACTCCAACAGCGTGGTGTCCATGCCACTGACTCTTTTTCTGGTAGTTTCAGTGTTCCTATCCAATCTTATGTGTTGCAGCTCCCCAATCCAACAGAAAGAGAGAATCTTTCATAAAGTACATAAGAGGTGTGCAGATAAAAGAACTCAATCACTTTAAAAGAAGCATTTATTCATCCCTGTATCTATAAACAATGAGAAGAAATTCGTGTTCAAAGTTTTTTTTCAAGCTGTTAAAAACTGGCTAAAACCCCACTCTCAGCCATAGTTGGACAAGGACTCTGTAAAATCTTCCAAAACCTTTCATGCCTCAACAGTGTCATTATTTTTTCCCCCTGAATTGCAGATCCGTGGCAGTATGATGTAACTCCCTCTCCTCGCTGGCAGTCTATTATTTAACCCCACCCCCCACTTGGTGGTCAGTTGCCAGCCCAGAAAAGTGAACACAGGCCCCAGGGAGTTTTGCCTGTTGCCAGTGCCCAGGTTGCTGTTGTGTTACTTCTCACACACTACCTCGTAGGGATCCCTCTGCCCTCATAAATATCTCTTACCTGGAGATGCTGCCTTTTCTCTCTGCTTTGGCCTTTTAACAGCCACCTTCTCCTGCCCTCCACTGCAGTTGACCAGTCTACATGCCCCACCATCCGTTCACCAAGTCCTGCTCATAGAATCCTCTATGCAGGGATCCGATTCACATAGACCCAGGAGAAAAAGTGTCATGGTTACTCCATGGAACACACCTAGGGATCCTTTACTGAGCAAAAATGTGCAGAAGAGCAACAGAAAGCCATGGCCGGGCAGGAGGGAGGCTGCGGTGCAGCCTGGTGGCTGAGAAATGGTGGTTTGTTGTGATCTTTGAGGATCTTTGGGAAGACCTTCCTATCTAAAGCAGCTAGAGAGGTCAGGGGTGGCTTGTTTAACGCTCTCACTGCTTGTTAAGAACATGTAAATAGTTAAATGTCCATTGCCTAGGCAGGGGCGTCCCGAGGTCGGGTGTCACCCGGTCTCCAGATCGGGTGACACCCTGCCACATCGTCATCGTGCATGCGGGGGCATCTTGGTAATGGACGCCGGCAGAGAGAGGCGGGATGAGGTATGCTGCCAGGTCCCCTCCCCTCTCCTGACACTGTCGGGCTCTCGGTCCATGACAGAGTGCCTGACTTTTTAGTGGTGAGGACACCAAAATGACTGTCAGTCATTTTGGTGTCACCCTTGCAATGTTGTCAGCCGGGTGCGGCCGCACCCCCTTGTGACGCCACTGTGTCTAGGCACAGGTGCACTTTAACTCTCCAGCCCTCTCCAAAAATGTTATTATTGGTTGAAAGTAGAACGGCCCTTTAGGGCTCTGCATTACTTAGGAAATTGATGAGACTGGAAACAGTAGCAATAGGATTTAAAAAAACAAACAAACTTCTACCGCAAAGAAGATTTAAAGTTTACAGAGATCCAGATTACAAATAAAAGAAATTGTTATTAGTGGTGAATGCTCTGAGTAGCTCTGCTTCTTCATGCTGCTGGTGTACCAAGGATTATCATAAGGAAGAATAAGAAGCACTGTGTGTCGGGCAGTGGTGAATGCTTTCAGTGGTAATACGGATAATATCGAGGTGTGCTGATAATGAAGAATAAGAAGCGATGGGGATTTAAAAATAGACTTTTCACTTTGCAAGGAAATGTATTAGTTTGTAATTGGATTTACCATTAGCTTTGTGATTCTTTCCATCATCCAATCATGTGCAAACAAAAAAAATGGTTTTTCCTTTTTACCTTGCACGTGATTGTGCATTCTTTGCAAAGTGAATTTTCACCGCATTCACTAAGCCAAAGGAAAATTCTCTTCCAACTCAGCAAAATGGATTGCTGAGTTATGCTCCATAATGCACTTTGAGGAGTTGACGGCTTATCTCCATGACCGTCAACCTCAGTGTGCATCTTTGTGGGCCCCTTGGATTTTGTACATGGACACTGCTGCATTTCTAGCTTTGTGAGGTACCTGTCTGTTCCCCTGTGTTTTATCTCCATTGCACAGTCTCTGAAATGCCTTTGACGATGAACTACTGACCTCTTAGCATCGTTGGGTCATGTGGGGCCCAGGCCCACCCTTTCCTTGTTTCCCCCTGGTTTCCTCTCTGTCCATCTCTCTACCCTGTTTGCTAGTTCTCTGATTTTTTCTTTCTTTGCTCTTTTGTTCTTTTTCTCTAATTTCCTTTCTCTCTCCCCTTCTTTTTGTAGCCCTATATATAAGCTTGTGCTCGGTTCCTTTTTTCTACCCGTCTTTTTCTTATGGGGTGTGACCCCTTTAACAGGTTATACCACTATTTCATTTGAAACAGTTGCAAGTGCCATAGACACCTTATTATTGCCTATTGTGCCCTCCTCATGTATCACTTCCCCTTCCCTTTTAGATTGTAAGCCCTCAGGGGCAGGGCCCTCCTTACCATCTTGTCTTGATTTGTATTGTGGTTGTAATGTCTTCCCTATATTGTAAAGCGCTGCGCAAACTGTTGACGCTATATAAATCCTGTATAATAATAATAATAATAATAATAATAATTGTCTAGAATGTATGCCTGTGGGTCCCTTATTTCATTGATATATTGTAGATCATGTTTGAATGCTCATGTGCTGTAATTGGTTTTCTGTTTATTGATGTTTTTGGTGTAAAATGGTTAATAAACTCCTATTATTTTAAAAAAAATTATCATTAACAAAACCTGGCGGGATTACAAACAGCAGCACAGTCACACGTCCTGTTACATGTGGGAAAACTCATGTGACATAAACAATAATGAAATATTCACTTAAATTCTCTGCTTATCTTGGTTTCTGTTGGCACCAATGTTGTAATACCACAGTTAGTTTCTATGTTAAAATTAAACCTGACCTTTGAAATTCCAATGTGTTCTCAATTTTAGCTTATACATGATCCTATTGTTTACCATCACTTTGGAAGCAGGAGCTAACAGTCAGGTGCCAGTGCACAAGTATCTTTTTCTTCCAAAATCTAATGGTTACATAGTTAGTCAGGTTGAAAAAAGTCCATCAAGTTCAACCTATAGTAATATTTTTACTAATCCAAAAACAATGCCAGGTAAAACTAATGTATAGTTTTATTTTCTGAGTCTTTGTACACAAGAGTCTGCATATCAAACTAAACTGGGCCATGGCTTGTGTGGCTGTACTAGGAATCATTGTATATAAACTCCTCAGGGGAGGAGCTAAGCTGATGGATCTGGATGATTAACTGGTCTGTATAATGCATTGGTGATCTTGTTCCCATTATCTTTCCTTAAAGCAAAAATTGTGTTTTTAGTTGTGGGGGGATAGATAGTTCTGCCTGTGTCTACCTTGATGTAAAAGAGTAGCTAAGGCCCTTAAAAGTGTTATTATATTGGTTATTATAATCTATATATTAGATTATTCAACAAAACCATGTTCATGTACAGTTATTAAAATCTAATAGTGCTGGTGGGGTATGGTAGACCTTAAAGGTAAATTGACCTGGTTGTAGTTGGGACTCCTGTTGCTAGGCAAATGCTACTGTTATATTCCTGCTAGGGGCATCCCAGAAGTGTTATTACTCTACCCCTCATAGTACTTGAGGGAAGATAGAGACAGGGCTAACAAAGACCGCTGCAGTCACAGGAGTATTACTGTTGTACCCCTCCTAATGCTCAGAAGCACAAACACATAAGACCTAAGGTCGAACTCTGGGTAAAACCCAAACATTAGGTACTTGTTGCAGTCCTGTAATAGGGTGACAACACTGTTAGTTTTTCAGTGAACTCACAAAGTAGCACAGTTACCCTTTGAACAGCGTAGACTTAGATGGACATTTAGTTTGAAATGAACTTTAAAGGTGAGTGAAACACAGACAGCTATAAAAACCCTTCCGCAATCCACTTTAAAAACATTCTACTACTGTCCGTGCCCCCATTGAAGAGATTTTTCTTCTTTCCTGCTTCAGTGATCAGAAAGTGAGTAAAACTCTCCCCAATGGTTACAGAAAAACCAATAAAAACCCAACAAACGTTCTAACTCTTCTCCAAAAAAGGCCAACATTAGCCATGACATTAAAGAAATACATGTTTCAACTTACAGTCCTCCTTGTCCTCTGAAGATTGCTGAAGTCAATTCCTTGGGTCACTTTGTTCGAATAGTGAACTCTTCTCCACACCAAGATGTTGATATAAGTGGCTACCTCCTGTGGCAGCTGGAAGGAGGACATGCTGTGTCTATGTATCGCTTTCCACAGAACTTGACCCTACCTGCTCAGCAACATGTTACGGTAAGGTGATGATTTCATATTGTTATCAGTAAAAACTTACATTTTGTTTATTTGGATGATGTTCACCTGAGGAATCATGGCAAATGTTGGTTTAAATGTGTAATAAAGGTGCATGGTCTTTCTCAGACTAATGAAGGACACCCGTCTAGGGCTTAAAATATAGAAATCCAGAGGATAACTTTTTATGAAAACTTTGGGCTTGGCTGTAAATAAAACAAACAGTACAGACCCTTTTAATGAACCATGCTATTGTCGTCTTATGTTATAGGGGAACTACATTGGTTCTGTTGCACAATGTTCATTGAGTTACACTGCTGTCCTCAAAATTAGTCAGTGGATCACATTACCTTTGGGGAAAAAACACAGCAGTAAAACTAATTCATTATATTTCGGTTTTTAAAAGGTAATAATAGTATTTTTAGTTAGCTATGCATGTAAAATAAACCCCCTTAAAGTGACACTAAACTTAGCAGTTAAATCCTAAAAATGAATTCAAGTACCTTAACTATTAACAAAAATGAATCTTATTTGTGTATCACTCGGCTGTAGATCCTCAAATCATCTCTGAATTCATGCTGACACTGTCCTTCCATCTGGAGTGGTGACTACTTTACAACACACACACAGAGACCAGGGGGAACACAAGTAGCCACCCTCCAGAAGGAAGGACAGTGTCAGTATGAATTCAGAGATGATTTGAGGATCTACAGCCGAATGATACACAAATAAGATACATTTTTGTTACTTGACCCTTGAATGCATTTAAAGGAGGACTATGAGGTGAGTGATTTACACTCATCCTCATAGTTAGAGCTGACGTGTGACATTGAAGCTGTCACAGGTCGGCTCTATTGATCGGGAAGTGAGTGAACACATACCGTCGCTCGCTCACTTCCCGATCATCTCCCTGCAGAGAGCGGTGACTGTCAGTCACTGCTCCCCACAGGGATTACCCCCTCCTCTCTCCGATTCCTCCAGCGCTGACTGGAGGAACTGACTGGGGAGGGGTCGGGCACAGCTGGCTCTGCCTCTAGATAGGCAGTGTTACCTTATGAGTTTATGTCAAATCTTCATAAGACGTATGTATATAGTTTTATTTCTTGTTTTAAATATTTCCCCTGAGTTGTTGATAGCTTGTAGGGAAATAAAGTATTTGTTTTGCTTATCACTGTGGAGGGGAGTGCCAGGCCCAATGAATTGCAAATAGGGTCATTGTTGAGCCCAGGCATGTCCATATAATTACCATGGAGGTGCAACTTCAGTATCCTGTGTATCAGGAGCCAAGACCCTTTGATCTAATAACAAGTAGACTGGCCAATCGTAGAGAGGGGTGTGGAGTTGTAAAGAGGGTCTTGGAAACCCTCCAATCTCCAGTAGGCCTTGGGAGGCAACCAATGGGAGACTTGTCATGCATCCCTATGGACACCAGGGGTATATTAATGACTGGAAAAAACAGCTCGGCCTCTTTTCACCAGGATGGGGCCTCATGTGACGATTAATGGGTAACTATACATATAATCTTTCCCCCACTTAACTGTATGTCTGTTTGTCGGTTAGATACCAATGTCTGGGTATTTGGCATGTTTAAATCTTTTCTTTGTATGTTGTAGTTAAATAGATTGTTGGTTCATTGTATTTAAGTCTTGATACTATATACCAATAAATTCTGTTATTGTGTTGAGCTCAAAAATCTCATGAATGAATCCTTAGAATCTCAAACCTGTAAGTGTGAATGCTTATATAGCGGTTCATAACTTAAAATAGTAATTCAGGTAACA